>NW_027035427.1:0-10516 GCF_034236695.1 Oncorhynchus nerka | reverse complement strand
TTTTATTTAATTTTTTATTTCACCTTTATTTAACCAGGTAGGCTAGTTGAGAGTGAACAGATAACACAGAGTTACTCATGGAGTAAACAATTAACAAGTCAATAACACAGTAGAAAAAAAAAATGGGCAGTCTATATACAATGTGTGCAAAAGGCATGAGGAGGTAGGCGAATAATACAATTTTGCAGATTAACACTGGAGTGATAAATGATCAGATGGTCATGTACAGGTAGAGATATTGGTGTGCAAAAGAGCAGAAAAGTAAATAAATAAAAAATAAAAAAAACAGTATAAAAACAGTATGGGAATGAGGTAGGTGAAAATGGGTGGGCTATTTACCAATAGACTATGTACAGCTGCAGCGATCGGTTAGCTGATGTTTGAAGTTGGTGAGGGAGATAAGTCTCCAACTTCAGCGATTTTTGCAGTTCGTTCCAGTCACAGGCAGCAGAGTACTGGAACGAAAGGCGGCCAAATGAGGTGTTGGCTTTAGGGATGATCAGTGAGATACACCTGCTGGAGCGCGTGCTACGGATGGGTGTTGCCATCGTGACCAGTGAACTGAGATAAGGCGGAGCTTTACCTAGCATGGACTTGTAGATGACCTGGAGCCAGTGGGTCTGGCGACGAATATGTAGCGAGGGCCAGCCGACTAGAGCATACAAGTCGCAGTGGTGGGTGGTATAAGGTGCTTTGGTGACAAAACGGATGGCACTGTGATAGACTGCATCCAGTTTGCTGAGTGTTGGAAGCCATTTTGTAGATGACATCGCCGAAGTCGAGGATCGGTAGGATAGTCAGTTTTACTAGGGTAAGCTTGGCGGCGTGAGTGAAGGAGGCTTTGTTGCGGAATAGAAAGCCGACTCTTGATTTGATTTTCGATTGGAGATGTTTGATGTGAGTCTGGAAGGAGAGTTTGCAGTCTAGCCAGACACCTAGGTACTTATAGATGTCCACATATTCAAGGTCGGAACCATCCAGGGTGGTGATGCTAGTCGGGCATGCGGGTGCAGGCAGCGATCGGTTGAAAAGCATGCATTTGGTTTTACTCGCGTTTAAGAGCAGTTGGAGGCCACGGAAGGAGTGCTGTATGGCATTGAAGCTCGTTTGGAGGTTAGATAGCACAGTGTCCAATGACGGGCCGAAAGTATATAGAATGGTGTCGTCTGCGTAGAGGTGGATCAGGGAATCGCCCGCAGCAAGAGCAACATCATTGATATATACAGAGAAAAGAGTCGGCCCGAGAATTGAACCCTGTGGCACCCCCATAGAGACTGCCAGAGGACCGGACAGCATGCCCTCCGATTTGACACACTGAACTCTGTCTGCAAAGTAATTGGTGAACCAGGCAAGGCAGTCATCCGAGAAACCGAGGCTATTGAGTCTGCCGATAAGAATATGGTGATTGACAGAGTCGAAAGCCTTGGCGAGGTCGATGAAGACGGCTGCACAGTACTGTCTTTTATCGATGGCGGTTATGATATCGTTTAGTACCTTGAGCGTGGCTGAGGTGCACCCGTGACCGGCTCGGAAACCAGATTGCACAGCGGAGAAGGTACGGTGGGATTCGAGATGGTCAGTGACCTGTTTGTTGACTTGGCTTTCGAAGACCTTAGATAGGCAGGGCAGGATGGATATAGGTCTATAGCAGTTTGGGTCCAGGGTGTCTCCCCCTTTGAAGAGGGGGATGACTGCGGCAGCTTTCCAATCCTTGGGGATCTCAGACAATATGAAAGAGAGGTTGAACAGGCTGGTAATAGGGGTTGCGGCAGATAGTTTCAGAAATAGAGGGTCCAGATTGTCAAGCCCAGCTGATTTGTACGGGTCTAGGTTTTGCAGCTCTTTCAGAACATCTGCTATCTGGATTTGGGTAAAGGAGAACCTGGAGAGGCTTGGGCGAGGAGCTGCGGGGGGGGGGGGGGCGGAGCTGTTGGCCGAGGTTGGAGTAGCCAGGCGGAAGGCATGGCCAGCCGTTGAGAAGTGCTTATTGAAGCTTTCGAGCACCGTGGGATTTATCGGTGGAGACCGTGTTACCTAGCCTCAGTGCAGTGGGCAGCTGGGAGGAGGTGCTCTTGTTCTCCATGGACTTCACAGTGTCCCAGAACTTTTTGGAGTTGGAGCTACAGGATGCAAACTTCTGCCTGAAGAAGCTGGCCTTAGCTTTCCTGACGGACTGCGTGTATTGGTTCCTGACTTCCCTGAACAGTTGCATATCACGGGGGCTATTCCATAGCTATTGCAGTCCGCCACAGGATGTTTTTGTGCTGGTCGAGGGCAGTCAGGTCTGGAGTGAACCAAGGGCTGTATCTGTTCTTGGTTCTGCATTTTTTGAACGGAGCATGCTTATCTAAAATGGTGAGGAAGTTACTTTTAAAGAATGACCAGGCATCCTCAACTGACGGGATGAGGTCAATGTCCTTCCAGGATACCCGGGCCAGGTCGATTAGAAAGGCCTGCTCACAGAAGTGTTTTAGGGAGCGTTTGACAGTGATGAGGGGTGGTCGTTTGACTGCGGCTCCGTAGCGGATACAGGCAATGAGGCAGTGATCGCTGAGATCCTGGTTGAAGACAGCGGAGGTGTATTTGGAGGGCCAGTTGGTCAGGATGACGTCTATGAGTGTGCCCTTGTTTACAGAGTTAGGGTTGTACCTGGTGGGTTCCTTGATGATTTGAGTGAGATTGAGGGCATCTAGCTTACATTGTAGGACTGCCGGGGTGTTAAGCATATCCCAGTTTAGGTCACCTAACAGAACAAACTCTGAAGCTAGATGGGGGGCGATCAATTCACAAATGGTGTCCAGGGCACAGCTGGGAGCTGAGGGTGGTCGGTAGCAGGCGGCAACAGTGAGAGACTTATTTCTGGAGAGAGTAATTTTCAAAATTAGTAGTTCGAACTGTTTGGGTATGGACCTGGAAAGTATGACATTACTTTGCAGGCTATCTCTGCAGTAGACTGCAACTCCGCCCTTTGGCAGTTCTATCTTGACGGAAGATGTTATAGTTGGGTATGGAAATCTCTGAATTTTTGGTGGCCTTCCTGAGCCAGGATTCAGACACGGCAAGGACATCAGGGTTAGCAGAGTGTGCTAAAGCAGTGAGTAAAACAAACTTAGGGAGGAGGCTTCTGATGTTGACATGCATAAAACCAAGGCTTTTTCGATCACAGAAGTCAACAAATGAGGGTACCTGGGGACATGCAGGGCCTGGGTTTACCTCCACATCACCCGCGGAACAGAGAAGGAGTAGTATGAGGGTGCGGCTAAAAAGGCTATCAAAACTGGTCGCCTAGAGCGTTGGGGGCAGAGGATAAGAGGAGCAGGTTTCTGGGCATGGTAGAATATATTCAGGGCATAATGCGCAGACAGGGGTATGGTGGGGTGCAGGTACAGCGGAGGTAGGCCCAGGCACTGGGTGATGATGAGAGAGGTTGTATCTCTGGACATGCTGGTTGTAATGGGTGAGGTCACCGCATGTGTGGGAGGTGGGACAAAGGAGGTAACAGGGGTATGCAGAGTGGGTCTAGGGGCTCCATTGTGAACTAAAACAATGATAACTAACCTGAACAACAGTATACAAGGCATATTGACATCTGAGAGAGACATACAGCGAGGCATACAGTAATCACAGGTGTTGAATTTGGAAAGCTAGCTAAAAACAGTAGGCGAGGCTAATCCGCTAGCACAACAAACAGCAGGTAAAATGGCGTTGACTAGGCAACGGGGCCGACAGGTAAGACAAACAAGCAGAAAGGAGTACCGTGATAAATGGACAGTCCAGCGTGCGTCAGCTATGTAGCCAAGAGATCAGTGTCCAGGGGGCAGCGGTGGATGGGCAGGGAGGCTGGGCTGGCGAGTGTTATCCAGGTTTTTAAAAAACTAACAATGACTAAATAGCTTGTAGCTAGTTAGCTTCTGGAGGTTCTTGAGTGTGTCATAAAAATAAGAGTAAAAGTAACAGCGATTCCGTATCACATTGGGTGAGGCAGGTTTCCGGAAGGTATAAACAAATTAAAAATCAAAAAGAGATGGAAAGTAAATGGGGTCAGAGAGTGATTGGGACGCGGTGGTTCAGACGGTTAGCAGGCCTGTGCTAACAAGCTAACAGTTCGTAGGCCCGAGCTAGACAAGGTAGCAGTTAGCGGACCGGAGCTTGACAAGCTAGCCGTTAGCAGGCCGAATTAGCAAGCAGGGAGATAGCGAGGGCTAGAGAGTTAACCTTTGGGGGACGTCGCGATGGGGTGAGTCTGTTTATTCCTCTTCATGCGGTGAGCTGGAGATACAGCGATTCAGAAAGCTCGCGGGCCTTGGCCAGCAGATGGATCTTTGGCGATGTCGCAGCGAAAGCCTGTTGAAACCCCCTCGGACGATTATGTCGGCGGACCAGTCGTGATGGATCGGGCGGGCTCCGTGTCGGCAGTAGAGGGTCCAGGCCAATTGGCAAAATAGGTATTGTTGGACCTCTTCGGCTAGTCGGGAGATGGGCTTAGCTCGAGGCTAGCTCCAGGCTAACTGGTGCTTGCTCTGGGACAGAGACGTTAGCCAGGAGTAGCCACTCGGATTGCAGCTAGCTAGTTGCGATGATCCGGTGTAAAGGTTCAGAGCTTGCGGTAGGAATCCGGAGATGTGGTAGAGAAAAAGCAGTCTGATATGCTTTGGGTAGATGTCGCGCTGGTGTCCTAGTTAGCGTTGAAGACCGCTAGCAGTGACTTGCTACTAGCTAGTAGCTAGTTAGCTGGCTAGCTTCTGATGAGGGTTCCGATTCTAAAGTATAGAAAAAGCAGATCCGTGCCACATTGGGTGATGCGGGTTGCAGGAGAGTATATTCAGCCTGTAGTTGGAAAGTGAGATTAAAATATGTACGAAATATATACAGAAAAAAACGAGGAAAAACTATATTTACACTATACAGGACGGGACAAGACAAAACACACGTCCGACTGCTACGCCATCTTGGAATATCGAAGGACAGTGCAGATGGCATTGTTTTGTTACGTGCATAGATGTGTTATAGGTAATGAATGAGTAGGGAACAGTGCAGATGGCATTGTTTTGTTACGTGCATAGATGTGTTATAGGTAATGAATGAGTAGGGAACAGTGCAGATGGCATTGTTTTGTTACGTGCATAGATGTGTTATAGGTAATGAATGAGTAGGGAACAGTGCAGATGGCATTGTTTTGTTACGTGCATAGATGTGTTATAGGTAATGAATGAGTAGGGAACTTCTGAAATTCTACAGATTTTGTGGCACAGCAGGAATACACACAAACCAAAAAGTAAAATAATGGAATTAAGGAATATATAAATATTAGGACGAGCCATGTCGGAGTGACATTGACTAAAATACAGTAGAATAGAATACAGTATATTCATATGAGATGAGTAAAGCAGTATGTAAATATTATTAAAGCGACTAGTGTTCCATTGTTAAAGTGACCAGTGATTCCATGTCTATGTATATAGGGCAGCAGCCTCTAATGTTCAGGGTTGGTAACCGGGTGGAAGCCGCCCAAGAGAACATTCTCAAATATATGGGTGTAAAACACTGTTAGAAGCACTGTTTGTGTGGGGGTGGCTGTCCCTAGCATTGCCAAAAGACAAAGAGCTGTGACTGGATCAGTGGTTCACCAATCAGGGCCTTGATGGGCTTGGCAACAGTAACAAAGGGTGATGTGTAATGAAATTAGGGTGCGCGTGCCCTGGGTAAACCATTTTTGGGGGGGGGGGGATTTCTTTATGAGCATCGGGTAACGTCCTCGGAACAAACCGGGAACTAGACAAAAACCTCCAGGAGAGAGCATGGCACAACGTCCCATGAACCTTTAGGGACCATGACACAACATCCCAAGAATTCCTTAAAAACGTCCTCGAGACCAGCCTGGAATTAGACAGATCCTCTAGGGAACCATGACACAACATCCCAAGAATTCCTTAAAAACGTCCTCGAGACCAGCCAGGAATTAGACAGATCCTCTAGGGAACCATGACACAACATCCCAAGAATTCCTTAAAAACGTCCTCGAGACCAGCCTGGAATTAGACAGATCCTCTAGGGACCATGACACAACATCCCAAGAATTCCTTAAAAACGTCCTCGAGACCAGCCAGGAATTAGACAGATCCTCTAGGGAACCATGACACAACGTCCTGACGACCATTTTGTGACGTCCTGGGAGGTCCCAACGACTCATTGTTTACATGGAAGTTATGTTATTCATTAAATAAGTAACATTTACTACGTGTTATTTCATATTTTTGATGTCTTCACTATTATTCTACAAGTATAAAATAGTAAAAATAAAAACCCTTGAATGTGTAGGTGTGTCCAAACTTTTGACTGGTACTGTACAGTCGGCCAAAAGGTTTGAGAATGACACACAAAGTTTGCTGCTTCAGTGTCTTTAGATATTTTCGTCAGATGTTACTATGGAATACTGAAGTATAATTACAAGCATTTCATAAGTGTCAAAGGCTTTTATTGACAATTACATGAAGTTGATGCAAAGAGTCAATATTTGCAGTGTTGACCCTTCTTTTTCAAGACCTCTGCAATCTGCCCTGGCATGCTGTCAATTAACTTCAGGGCCACATCCTGACTGATGGCAGCCCATTCTTGCATAATTAATGCTTGGAGTTTGTCAGAATTTGTGGGTTTTTGTTTGTCCACCCACCTCTTGAGGATTGACCACAAGTTCTCAATGGGATTAAGGTCTGGGGAGTTTCCTGGCCATGGACCCAAAATATTGATGTTTTGTTCCCCGAGCCACTTATCACTTTTGCCTTATGGCAATATGCTCCATCATGGTGGAAAAGACATTGTTCGTTGCCAAACTGTTCCTGGATGGTTGGGAGAAGTTGCTCTCGGAGGATGTGTTGGCACCATTCTTTATTCATGGCTGTGTTCTTAGGCAAAATTGTGAGTGAGCCCACTCCCTTGGCTGAGAAGCAACCCCACACATGAATGGTTTCAGGGTGCTTTACTGTTGGCATGACACAGGACTGATGGTAGCGTTCACCTTGTCTTCTCCGGACAAGCTTTTTCCGGATGCCCCAAACAATCGGAAAGGGATTCATCTGAGAAATGACTTTACCCCAGTCCTCAGCAGTCCAATCCCTGTACCTTTTGAAGAATATCAAAGCAATGATGAAGACACGTGTTTCCTTGCAGGTAACCATGGTTGACAGAGGAAGAACAATGATTCCAAGCACCACCCTCCTTTTGAAGCTTCCAGTCTGAACTCAATCAGCATGACAGAGTGATCTCTGGCTTGTCCTCGTCAACACTCACACCTGTGTTAACGAGAGAATCATTGACATGATGTCAGCTGGTCCTTTTGTGGCAGGGCTGAAATGCAGTGGAAATGTTTTTGGGGGATTCAGTTCATTTGCATGGCAAATAGGGACTTTGCAATTAATTGCAATTCATCTGATCACTCTTCATAACATTCTGGAGTATATGCAAATTGCCATCATACAAACTGAAGTAGCAGACTTTGTGAAAATTAATATATGTCATTCTCAACACTTTTGGCCACGACTGTACATACATTTTACATACAGTAATTACATAATAATACATGACTGAACATAGACTCCTTACTCCCACCCTCAGCCCATCGTACCTATCACCATAGACCACCGTCGTTTGGTTGACATGTGCCATATATTTATGAATTGTGCCGTGATGTTTTTTATACATTTTGAACCTTTCTAATCGTATAGTATTTACAGATTGTGAGCCAGTTGTTTGTATCAGTTCATAAACCATGTGCCATGGAATCGGTACATCGAAAATCTCTCCCCATTTATTTTGCAGCCTGTATGGCGAAGCTGTCAACATTTTTGTCCTCAAATGAAACTGGTATATTTTTCTGTTTATGCCAATTCTTTCCAGCCCATTTGTATCTTTACTATATGTCAGACAAACAAGTGCCCTACCTTCTCCCTCTTCCACTTGTCTCCTCCATTTCTGTGGTAATGCGTCAATCAGTTGGTTGTATGTTTGGATTGAACAGACATTCCTATATATTTTCAATAGCTGCATATGTGACATAACTCCTCTGTTTCTATTCATAATATTATTAAATATAATATTTAAAGAATGTTTTTTATTCATCAGTATATTTGAGTTTAACATTTGTTGTAATATATGTTCTATCTTTTCTGGAGGATAAAACTGACATTTTAACCCACTTTGTATGTCTTGTTTAAGAAAGGGTGATACTTTAATTTCATTTTAAATTAGTCGGAAATTAGAAGTTGTAATCTGCATGAAGGCAAAAAGGCTACTTTTTAAACAAATGTACTTAATCTACTGGAGAACCATTTTGGGTTTAAGTAGAATTGATGTATGAGTGAATCCTTTAATGAGAGGTTTAAAGCTTTAATATTTCATCATCTTAGCCCCCAAACTCATGTTCATTATATAAATAGGCACGTTTAATTTTGTATGGCTTAGCTTTCGAAATAAAATGATATATTTTGCTCATAGGATTTTAAAAACAAGTTGTCTGGAGTCCCATTAGTACGTAAGTAAACTGTGGTGGGACCAAAGAGTTCATCAATGTGAATTTTCCATAAACAGAAGTATTTGCCTCTCCATGGTTGCAGAATCTTATCTATTTTTGTTAACCTTCTATTGAAATTGATTGTGGTAAGTTAATTTATATTTTTTGAGATGTGAATAACAAGTATGTCTACTTCACCATCCGCCCATGTCACGCCCTGACCTTAGAGCGCCGTTTTATTTCTCTATTTGGTTAGGTCAGGGTGTGATTCGGGGTGGGCATTCTATGTTGTTTGTTTCTATGTTTTGGCCGGGTATGGTGCATCACGGAGCATGCTCGACAGGAAGCTAGATATTCTAGCACAGGGATGGGCCCACCTTTTGAAGGCCCTAGGATCAATCCCCTCAGAAAATATTATTTTGTATTATTATACTCTTTTTTTTAACTGTCTGGGTCTCAACTTACATTTGTGAGTTAGGATAGTACAAAACACAAGGTGCAATTTTGACATTTGGTTGAGCATTAACAGTTGCCTCTTATGTCAGTCACTGATAGTCACTCAATTAGCCCATGTCAGCTAACATTTTCTAGTCTAGTGGTCGAATTACCAACCGGGGGGCCCACATTGATTTTATTAGTTAGTCTCACTCAGATATCATATTAAAAATTGCAAACATGGACCATTTCTCTGTCCTGCTAAGCATTCAAAATGTAACAACTACTTTTGGGTAAGAGAGAACATTTATTGAGTAAAAAGTAAAAGTTGTCAAAAACATAAATAGTAAAGTACAGATACCCCAAAATACGACTTCAGTAAAAATACTTTGAAGTACTACTTAAGTACTTTACACCACTGTCGGATAGCTGGCCAATGAAGTGGATCTATTACACTAATGTGGATCCTTTCAGTAAGCTACAACAACATGAGAAGTGAGAATGTGAATTGTATTTCTAATCTCTCTCTGTGTGTAGCGAGTTTAGAAGGGGTGAGTGTAACGGAGTTAAAATCATATCGTAAACTCATTCCACAGCCAGCTTGAAATGTCACCAATGGAACTGTCAAATAGATATGTTTCCGTACTCAACAGTTGGTACGTTGTCAAGGAGAGCGGTCACATGTTTGCAAGCAGCGATCACTGGTTGGAGTCCAGTATGGGGAAAGGGACCGTGGAGGAAGCTATACTGTTACCAGACCACCGTTTCACAGGGATACTAGGAGAAACAGGAGTACAACCACATATAGAATAATGGTTAGTTAAAAACTGAATGCTGTCCTGCTGTGCTGATTTGTCTTGTTGTGCGCTGACTGTACGGCAACACATTGCCGTCAATACTTTACTCACAACGAAACAAATGACCCAAGTGGTGACGACAGAGAGTAGAAAAGTGTCTTCTGTTTCTCGATCCTCTTGAGTAGATGCCAATTTCACTTCAGTCAGAATTTCAATGTGTTCCACTTATACTCCAAGGAGCCTTGAAATGAATGCTACCTTTCAATAAACAAAGATATCAATGGAGGAATGTCATGTAATTATATAATGTCGTGGTTTGGTTGCCCTTGCAGTCCCACTACTATTCAGTTTTCTGTTGTGACTCACGTCATCATTGTGTTGTCCTTGATCTGTCTTAACTCCTTTTTACACCTCTGTGGATGATAACCCTGGTACATAAATCATGGAAACAGGATGAACACTGTGGATGATAACCCTGGTACATAAATCATAGAAACAGGCTGAACACTGTGGATGATAACCCTGGTACATAAATAATGGAAACAGGGCTGAACACTGTGGATGATAACCCTGGTACATAAATCATGGAAACAGGGATGAACACTGTGGATGATAACCCTGAATACGTAAATAATGGAAACAGGGATGAACACTGTGGGATGATAACCCTGGTACATAAATCATGGAAACAGGGATGAACACTGTGGATGATAAGCATTGTACATAAATCATGGAAACAGGGATGAACACTGGATTATAAGCCTGGTACAGGCTGGTA
>NW_027035426.1:0-10516 GCF_034236695.1 Oncorhynchus nerka | reverse complement strand
GTCCTAACAAACCACTTCTCACATAAAAATCACTTGTCACCGTCCTAACAAACCACTTCTCACCACTTGTCCTAATAAACTACTTCTCATCATCCTAACAAACCACTTCTCATCGTCCTAAGAAATCACGTCTCATCGTCCTAACAAACCACTTCTCACCGTCCTAACAAACCACTTCTCACCCGTCCCTAACAAACCACTTCTCACATAAATCACTTGTCCCTGTCCGCCCTAACAAAACACTTCTCACCGTCCTAATAAACCACTTCTCACGTCCTAACAAACCACTTCTCATCATCCTAACAAACCACTTCTCACGCTCGTCCCTAACAAACCACTTCTCACCTTCCTAACAAAAACCACTTCTCACCGTCCTAACAAACCACTTCTCACATAAATCACTTCTCCCTGTCCCTAACAAACCACTTCTCAACATAAAAACCACTCACATAAACCATCTCCCTGTCCCCCAAACCACTTCTCACTGTCCTAACAAACCACTTCTCACCCCGTCCTAACAAACCACTTCTCACCACTTGTCCCTAACAAAACACTTCTCACCGTCCTAATAAACCATTTCTCCTAACAAACCACCTCACAGTCCTAACAAACCACTACATAAATCCTTGTCCAAACCACTTCTCACTGTTCTCCTAACAAACCACTTCTCACCGTCTAACAAACCACTTCTCACATAAATCACTTGTCCCTGTCCGCTAACAAAACACTTCTCACCGTCCTAATAAACCACTTCTCACCGTCCTAACAAACCACTTCTCCACATAAATCACTTCTCCCTGTTCCTCTAACAAACCACTACTCAATAAACTACTTCCATAAACAAACCACTTCTCACAGTCCTAACAAACCACTTCTCTTCGTCTCTAACAAACCACTTCTCCACATAAATCACTTGTCTCCCAAACCACTTCTCAACAAAACAAACCACTTCCCCGTCCTAACAAACCACTTCTCTTAACAAACCACTTCTCACCGTCTAACAAACCACTTCTCACATAAATCACTTGTCCCTGTCCGCCCTAACAAAACACTTCTCACCGTCCTAATAAACCACTTCTCACCCGTCCCTAACAAACCACTTCTCATCATCCTAACAAACCACTTCTCATCGTAAAAACACTTCTCCCTAACAAACCACTTCCCTAACAAACCACTTCTCACCCGTCCCTAACAAACCACTTCTCACCTGTCCCTAACAAACCACTTCTCACATAAACCACTTCTCCTTTCTCCCTGTCCACCTAAACAAACCACTTCTCACTGTCTAATAAACCACTTCTCTCACCCTAATAATGTCCTAACAAACCACTTCTCATCATCCTAACAAACCACTTCTCCAACAAACCCACTTCTCTTCGTCTAAATCACTTCTCCTGTTGTCCTCTAATAAAGCTTCTCACCGTCTAACAAGCCGTCCTAACAAACCACTTCTCACCGTCCTAACAAACCAAGATTCTCATCGTCCTAACAAACCACTTCTCCACATAAATCACTTCTCCCTGTTCCTCTAACAAACCACTTCTCACCGTCCTAATAAACTACTTCTCATCATCTGTCCTAAACCACTTCTCACAGTCCTAACAAACCACTTCTCACCGTCTAACAAACAAATCACGTCTCATAAATCGTTCACTAACAAACCACTTCTCACCGTCCTAACAAACCACTTCTCACCCCGTCCTAACAAACCACTTCTCACATAAATCACTTCTCCCTGTCCCCTAACAAACCACTTCTCCTAACAAATCGTCTCATCCTAACAAACCACTTCTCACCGTCCTAACAAACCACTTCTCACATAAACCATTTCTCCCTGTCCCTAACAAACCACTTCTCACTGTCCTAACAAACCACTTCTCCCCCTAACAAACCACTTCTCTTTTCTCCTGTCCTAACAAACCACTTCTCATCTCCTAACTTCTCACATAAATCACTTGTCCCTGTCCGCCTAACAAAACACTTCTCACCGTCCTAATAAACCACTTCTCACCGTCCTAACAAACCACTTCTCTTCATCCTAACAAACCACTTCTCACATAAATCACTTCTCCCTGTTCCTCTAACAAACCACTACTCACCGTCCTAACAAACCACTACTCACCGTCCTAACAAACCACTTCTCACCATCCTAACAAACCACTTCTCTTCGTCCTAACAAACCACTTCTCACATAAATCACTTGTCCCTGTCCGCCTAACAAAACACTTCTCACCGTCCTAACAAACCACTTCTCACCATCCTAACAAACCACTTCTCTTCGTCCTAACAAACCACTTCTCACATAAATCACTTGTCCCTGTCCGCCTAACAAAACACTTCTCACCGTCCTAACAAACCACTTCTCACCGTCCTAACAATCCACTTCTCACCGTCCTAACAAACCACTTCTCACATAAATCACTTCTCCCTGTCCCCCTAACAAACCACTTCTCACCGTCCTAACAAACCACTTCTCACCGTCCTAACAAACCACTTCTCACATAAACCACTTCTCACATAAACCACTTCTCCCTGTCCACTTAACAAACCACTTCTCACTGTCCTAACAAACCACTGTCCCGTCCCTAACAAACCACTTTTCATCGTCCTAACAAACCACTTCTCACCGTCCTAACAAACCACTTCTCACCGTCCTAACAAACCACTTCTCACATAAATCACTTCTCCCTGTCCCCCTAACAAACCACTTCTCACCGTCCTAACAAACCACTTCTCACCGTCCTAACAAACCACTTCTCACATAAACCACTTCTCCCTGTCCACCTAACAAACCACTTCTCACTGTCCTAACAAACCACTTCTCACCGTCCTAACAAACCACTTCTCATCATCCTAACAAACCACTTCTCACATAAATCACTTCTCCCTGTTCCTCTAACAAACCACTTCTCACCGTCCTAACAAACCACTTCTCACCGTCCTAACAAACCACTTCTCATCGTCCTAACAAACCACTTCTCACATAAATCACTTCTCCCTGTTCCTCTAACAAACCACTTCTCACCGTCCTAATAAACTACTTCTCATCATCCTAACAAACCACTTCTCACAGTCCTAACAAACCACTTCTCACCGTCCTAACAAATCACGTCTCATCGTCCTAACAAACCACTTCTCACCGTCCTAACAAACCACTTCTCACCGTCCTAACAAACCACTTCTCACATAAATCACTTCTCCCTGTCCCCCTAACAAACCACTTCTCACCGTCCTAACAAACCACTTCTCACCGTCCTAACAAACCACTTCTCACATAAACCATTTCTCCCTGTCCACCTAACAAACCACTTCTCACTGTCCTAACAAACCACTTCTCACCGTCCTAACAAACCACTTCTCTTTGTCCTAACAAACCACTTCTCATCGTCCTAACAAACCACTTCTCACATAAATCACTTGTCCCTGTCCGCCTAACAAAACACTTCTCACCGTCCTAATAAACCACTTCTCACCGTCCTAACAAACCACTTCTCTTCATCCTAACAAACCACTTCTCACATAAATCACTTCTCCCTGTTCCTCTAACAAACCACTACTCACCGTCCTAACAAACCACTACTCACCGTCCTAACAAACCACTTCTCACCATCCTAACAAACCACTTCTCTTCGTCCTAACAAACCACTTCTCACATAAATCACTTGTCCCTGTCCGCCTAACAAAACACTTCTCACCGTCCTAACAAACCACTTCTCACCATCCTAACAAACCACTTCTCTTCGTCCTAACAAACCACTTCTCACATAAATCACTTGTCCCTGTCCGCCTAACAAAACACTTCTCACCGTCCTAACAAACCACTTCTCACACCTGTCTAACAATCCACTTCTCACCGTCCTAACAAACCACTTCTCACATAAATCACTTCTCCCTGTCCCCCTAACAAACCACTTCTCACCGTCCTAACAAACCACTTCTCACCGTCCTAACAAACCACTTCTCACATAAACCACTTCTCCCTGTCCACTTAACAAACCACTTCTCACTGTCCTAACAAACCACTTCTCACCGTCCTAACAAACCACTTTTCATCGTCCTAACAAACCACTTCTCACCGTCCTAACAAACCACTTCTCACCGTCCTAACAAACCACTTCTCACATAAATCACTTCTCCCTGTCCCCCTAACAAACCACTTCTCACCGTCCTAACAAACCACTTCTCACCGTCCTAACAAACCACTTCTCACCGTCCTAACAAACCACTTCTCACATAAATCACTTCTCCCTGTCCCCCTAACAAACCACTTCTCACCGTCCTAACAAACCACTTCTCACCGTCCTAACAAACCACTTCTCACATAAACCACTTCTCCCTGTCCACCTAACAAACCACTTCTCACTGTCCTAACAAACCACTTCTCACCATCCTAACAAACCACTTCTCACTGTCCTAACAAACCACTTCTCATCGTCCTAACAAACCACTTCTCACATAAATCACTTCTCCCTGTTCCTCTAACAAACCACTTCTCACCGTCCTAACAAACCACTTCTCACCGTCCTAACAAACCACTTCTCACTGTCCTAACAAACCACTTCTCATCGTCCTAACAAACCACTTCTCACATAAATCACTTCTCCCTGTTCCTCTAACAAACCACTTCTCACCGTCCTAACAAACCACTTCTCATTGTCCTAACAAACCACTTCTCACTGTCCTAACAAACCACTTCTCACATAAATCACTTCTCCCTGTCCCCCTAACAAACCACTTCTTCCCAAGAACCTTGGTTAGCAGCCAGCACATAGCGTTACAGCTCCCTCATCCCTCCATTTCTCCTCTTCCCTAAGTGGTCGTCCTGTTCCATACATGTTTAATTTGAATTTATCTGCTTTATATCGATGCTATCCTCCCAATGCTGCCTATTACCGTACCATTACCTCCATTTTGTGACTTTGGGGAAACTGTTCTTCAAAGACCTCTCAGTCACCTGAGGGAAGTGTGTTTTAACTGTTAAAAACGAATTGGGTAATATACTGTAATGCTAATATAATAGTCATTAATATCCTCTGTTGTGTTCTATACAGCTTATGGCCCCACCTCCTTTGGAGAGGTCTTTCCCCGGCCCACTGTTAACTGTACAAGCCCTAGTCTACCCTCCTTTTCTTTCCCTTACCTCTTCCACCCTGTACTGTAGCCATTATAACACATTGAAGAGTACCTCCATTTTTACTACACATACTGTATACACACACTGTTGTTGGATGGGAAACAAAACAACCCCCTCCGTCCAATTAGAAACACAAGAGGAGTATTGGTAAAGCGCTTCAAAATGTCCTGAAATCTCATTTTATTTGTCACATACAAGTGTTTAGCAGATGTTATTGCGGGTGTAGTGAAATGCCCTGTTGATGGCCCTGTTGGGTGTTTGTAGATTTTGTGTGTGTGTGTGTGTGTGTGTGTGTGTGTGTGTGTGTGTGCGTGCGTGCGTGCGTGCGTGCGTGCGTGCGTGTGTGGAACATACATGTTTTATACAAATGTGGACGTCCCTGTGTATGTCTACTGTGTTACATTCTAGTCTATTATTACCCTAATGAGAAGCGCCTACATTTTGCAACGTAGTCTAATGAACTGTTCATCAAAGCAGATCTCTGTCGACACTCGTGGAAACTGGCGATGATCTAGACCAAACCCCCTTTAATGTGAACACAAACACAGATAATGTAACTGAAACACACACACAGCATAATATCACCAAGACAACACACACACACACACACACACACACACACACACACACACACACACACACACACACACACAGCCCACCACAGTTATAATATCACCAAGATAACACAGCCCACCACATCAGCAGGACAATGACTAACCACCAATGTGAAAGGGCTGAACTACACATATGGCCTCAGACTCAACGTTGTATCTGACATATCAGGCCAAATGAGTCGTTGGGTATGATATAATCTTGCCTGCCTTCAAAATGAAAGAGAGCAAAGTTGTTAGGGTTGGTCTTACTGTGCTCTTTCCTAATGTATGTTTTCTGCACCTACCATGTGTGGAAAAAGAGTAGAAGCATTACAAATTTACAATTGAGTCATTTAGCAGACACTCTTATTCAGAGCAACTTCTATGTCATAATCTATGAATACTTATGTATAAACAACTTGTTTTCAAGAGCAGAACTTATATGCTTTCATGACCGTGAGCAGTTTATTTCAGAATGTATTTCCTTTTGAGCAGGTGCTACAAAGCACAGACATGTGGTAGCATTATCAGCATACACCAATTTCACTGTAAGCTAGACAGGTTGTTATACTTTACATTCTCTGTGGAACCTGGCAATGGAAAATACCATTATAATATGTGCATGCCTGCAATGTAAATGTTTTTCGACTAATGCTATGCAAAGCTGAGGAGAATGCAGAGCTCATTCTAATGTGAGTGAGGGACGGGGAAGACGAGGAGCGAGGGACGGGAAGACGAGGAGTGAGGGACGGGGAAGACAAGGAGTGAGGAAGACGAGGAGCGAGGGACGGGAAGACTAGGAGCGAGGACTGGGAAGATGAGGAGCGAGGGACGGGAAGACGAGGAGGGAGGGGAGGGGAGGCGAGGGAGCGAGGACGGGAAGACGAGTGAGGAAGATGAGGAGCGAGGACGGAAGACGAGATCGAGGGACGGGGAAGACGAGGAGCGAGGAAGACGAGGAGTGAGGGACGGGAAGACGAGGAAGTGAGGGACGGAAGATGAGGAGCGAGGGACGGGAAGAAGGAGGAAGCGAGGGACGGGAAGACGGGAGTGAGGAAGACGAGGAGCGAGGGGCGGGAAAACGAGGATTGAGGGACGGACAGACGAGGGAAAAGACGAGGAGCGAGGACAGGAAGACGAGGAGCGAGGACTGGGAAGACTAGGAGCGAGGGACGGGAAGACTAGGAGTGAGGAGGGAGAGCGAGGCGAGGATCGGAAAACGAGACGAGGAGCGGAAAGCGAGGGGAAGGCGAGGGCGAGCGAAGGGACGCGAAGACGAGGAGCGAGGACGGAAGACGAGAGCGAGGATGGGGATGAAGGAAAGGGAAGACGAGGAGCGAGGGGACGGGAAGGACGAGGAGCGAGGAGGGAAGATGAGGGCGAGGGACGGGAAGACGAGGAGCGAGGGCGATGGGGAAGCGAGTGAGGAAAACGGGAGCGAGGAAAGGCGAGATCGAGGAGCAGAGGGACGGGAAGGACGGGAGGAGAGCGAGGACTGGGAAGACTAGGAGCCGAGGGACGGGAAGACTAGGAGTGAGGGACGGGGAAGGCAGTAACGAGGATGCGAGGATGACGGGAAGAGGCCGGCGAGGCAGGGAGGGACGAGGAAGAAGAAAGGAAGCGAGATGGGAAGACGAGAGCGAGGCAGACGGAAGACGAGGAGCGAGGGACGGAAGACGAGGAGCGAGAAGACGAGGAGTGAGGGACGGGAAGACGAGGAGAAGAGGGACGGGAAGATGAGAGCGAGGGACGGGAAGACGAGGAGCGAGGGACGGGGGGAAGACGAGGAGTGAGGAAGACGAAGGAAGCGAGAGAATGGGAAGGCAGGGACGGAAGACGAGGACGGGAGGGACAAGGGACGGGAGGACGAGGGACGGGAAGACGAGGAGCGAGGGACGGGAAGACGAGAGCGAGGGACTGGGAAGACTATGATCGAGGACGAGAAAGGCGAGAAGCGAGAACATGAGGAAGCGAGGCAGAGAAAGCAGGCGAGGATGGGAAAACGGGAAGCGAGAGGCAGGAAAACGAGATTAGCGAGGAGCGGGCAGGCAGGGAGCGGGAAGGCGGAAAGCGAGGGCGAGAAGAGCAGGCGAGGGCAGGAAGACTAGGAAGTGAGGGAGCGGGAAGAGCGAGGAGCGAGGATAGGGGAAAGCGAGGCGAGGCAGAAACGAAAGGCGAGGCAAGAAACGAAAAAGAGCGAAAACGAGAGAAAACGAGGAAACTTGAGGCGAGAAGCGCAACGAGCTTGGGGGCGGGAAAACGAGAGAAGCGAGGATAGGGAGCGCGAGGAGCGAGAAGGCGAGGCGAGGAGCGGGAAGACGAGGAGCGAGGACTGGGAAGACTAGGACGGGGACGGAAGACTAGGAGTGAGGACGGAAAGACGAGAGCGAGGGATGGGGAAAACGAGGAAGCGAGACGGGAAAACGAGAGAGCGAGGGATGGGGAAGACGAGCACGAGAACGGGAAGACGAGGAAGCGAGGGACGGGGAAGACGAGGAGCGAGGAAGACGAGGGTGAGGACGGGAAGACGAGGGAGCGAGGACGGGAAGATGAGGAGCGAGGACGCGGAAGACGGAGAGCGAGGACGGGGAAAACGAGGAGGAGGAAGACAGAGCGAGGAACGGCGAAGGCGAGAGCGAGGGACGGGCAGACGAGGAGCGGGAAAGACGAGGAAGCGAGGGACGGGAAGACGAGGAGCGAGGGACTGGGGAAGACTAGGAGCGGGGGCACGGGAGGCTAGGAGTGAGGGACGGGGAAAGACGAGGAGAGCGCAGGGATCGGGAAGAAACGCAGAGCGAGGGACGGGAAGAACGAGGAGCGAGGGACGGGAAGACGGAGGAGCGAGAGGCGGAGAAGACGAGGAGCGAGGATGGGGAAGACGAGGAGCGAGGGACGGGAGGACGAGGAGCGACGTGATCGGGAAGGTGAGGAGCGAGGGACAGGGAAGACGAGGAGCTGAGGGACGGGAAGACGCGGAGCGAGGGACAGGGAAGACGAGGAAGCGAGAGGCGGGAAGACGAGGAGCTTCGAGGGACTGGGAAGACGAGGAGCGAGAGGTCGGGAAGACGAGGAGCGGGGGCGGGAAGGCGAGGAGCGACGAGAGCCGGGAAGACGAGGAGCGAGGGACTGGGAAGACGAGGAGCGGAGGCGGCGGAAGGCGAGGAGGCGAGAGAATGGGAAGGCGAGGAGCGAGGGACCGGGGAACACGAGGAGCGAAGGACGGGAAGGCGAGGAGCAGTTAGGACGGGAGGATCGAGGAGCGAGGGACAGGAATACGAGGAGCGAGGGATCGGGAAGACGAGGAGGCGAGGACTGGGAAGACTGCATGGATCGAGGGCCGGGGAAGGCGAGGAGCGAGGGAACATGAGGAGGCGAGGGACGGGAGGGGAAGACGAGGAGCGAGGATGGGAGAGCGAAGGAGCGTGGACGGAAGGCGCAGAGCGCAGGATCGGGGAGGTCGAGGAGCGAGCGACGGGGGAAGACGAGGACGCGAGGAAGACGAGAGCTGTGAGGGACGGGAAGACAAGGAAGCGAGGGACGGGAAGACGAGGAGCGAGGGACGGGAAGACTGAGGAGCCGGGACGGGGAAGAACGAGGAGCTTGTGGACGGGAAGACAGGGAGCGAGGGACTGGGAAGAGCTAGGAGCGAGGGACGGGGAAGACGAGGAGCGGGGGCACGGAGAAGACGAGAGCGAGGGACGGGAAGACGAGGAGCGAGGGACGGGAAAGGCTTGAGAAGCGAGGACGGGAAGACCGAGGAGCGAGAGACGGAAGAGAAGGAGCGAGGGACAGGGGAAGACTACAGGTAGCTTGGTGGGACCGGGGAAGACGAGAGCGAGGGAGCCGGGAAGGCGAGGGAGCGAGGGACGGGAAGAACGAGGAGCGAGGGGCCGGGAAGACGAGAGGAGGCGTAGGACGGGGAAGACGAGGAGCGAGAGGCAGGAAGACGAGGCGCGAGGACGGGGAAGACAAGGGACGGGGAAGATGACAAGCGAGGGACGGGAAGACGAGGAGCGAGGATGTGGGAAGGCTGAGACGAGGACGGAGGCGAGAAGCGAGGGCAAGGAAGACGAGAAGCGAAGACGGGAAAGAACGAGGCTTGAGGATGAGGAAGCGAGGCGAGACGGGGAAGACGGAAGCGAGGACGGGGAAGGCGAGGGAGCGAGGATGGGAAGACGAGAGCGGGGCCGGGAAGAGCGAGGACGGGAAAACGAAAGTGAGGAGAGCGGGAAGGCGAGGAAGCGAGCACTGGGAAGAACACGGGCATGAACTCGAAGAGCAGGCGAGGCGAAGGCGAGAGAAGCGAAGGCAGGAAAAGCGAGGCGAGGACTGGGAAAAGCAGGCTTGAGGAGGCGAGGGAAGCGAGTAAAGGCAGGAAAACGAGGAAGCGAGGATAGAGGAAGACGAGAAGCGAGGGCAAGTGAAACGGAAGCGAGGGCGAAAGCGAAAGCGAGGAGAAGCGAGAGGCAGAGAAGCGGAAGCGAGGATGGGAAAAGCAGGCGGGGGGAGCGGGGGAAGGCGAGAAGCGGCGGACGGAAGGTGAGGGCGAGGACGGGAAGACGAGGAGCGAGGGACGGGGAAGACGAGGAGCGAGAGACAGGGAAGACGAGGAGCTGAGGGACTGGGAAGACGAGGAGCGAGGACTGGGAAGACGAGGAGCGAAGACGGGAAGACGAGGAGCGAGGACGGGGAAAGACGAGGAGCGAGAGACGGGAAGACGAGGAGCGAGGACTGGGAAGACGAGGAGCGAGAGGACGGGGAAAAGACGAGAGCGAAGAATGGGAAAACG
>NW_027035425.1:0-10515 GCF_034236695.1 Oncorhynchus nerka | reverse complement strand
GTGAGGAAGATTACAAATAGCTAGGTAGCTAACTGGGATCGAAAGTCATACCATGACTCTTGACAGAACGCAAACACTGTCTCTGTTGTGTGCTGTCTGTGGTCAGTTAGCTAGCGATCTATTTCGTTGCATAATTCATGTTTTTATAGACACCAAAACAATTAAATGAAATCAGTGTTCAATGTATTTGTCAATAGATTGCCTAATATTCTGTGAACTCCTGTGTTTTGGTAACAGGCCCCCTAAATATAACCCATTGGTTCATTTGTATAAAGTTGAGATCAGAAACAGTGAAGGAAATCAGCTGTGTAAAAGGAAATAACAGTAACCATGGCTCCAACATTGGTAAGTAAAGTCCAGTCCTTTTCTTGTCCTCTATATGATCATATCTTTGTTTAGAAGACATATTTACATTGTGTTGTACCTTTTCTTGTCTTCTCTACAATATGATCTATGTTTTGTTCAATTCTGTATTTATTCTGTTTTCTTAAATTCATGACGCGTACAATACTACTGAGTCATGACTGAAGAACTTTTTGGTTCCTGATCATTTCCTTTCAGAACTGTATATACTTGCTTTAACAGATGGTGTCTAGCAACATTGTGCCAATACACAGATTGCTAAATCATTCTTAATGGTTTCATCATTTCTTTATTTTCAGTTGAAGAAAACGGACCAAGGGATCTCGAAGATATTCAGAGAAGACTACCAGCACTGGCTTTGTCGTTAGTGATGGCTTTGTTCCACCTGGCCCTACCTCATGAGTAATACTCTTAGTGTGTACTTAACAATATACTATAGATATAAGTACATTCAACTCAACGACACTGATGATCATCCTGTGCCCCCTCCCTTAGACCTTTCCCTCACCCATGTCTCTTTTTTGCTCCCAGCCGAGGACCTGGGCGGAGACCAACTGGCATGATGTCTGTGCTCAGTGACCAGGCTAAGGTGAAGAAGGAAGAGATCTGGGACGTGGGGCATGATCGGTGGTGCGTAACAACCAGCTGGATGAGAAGTACCAGGTCAGGCAGGGCACAGCACAGGTCCCAAAATGGCACCCCATGGGCCTCTGGTGGCGTAATGAACTATGTAGAAATAAGGTGCCATGGGACCAGATAATGATCCTGAAGTTCGCTTAGGATAGGGTCTGCAAAACGGCTTAAGTTGTTTTGCTAAATGGCATGTATTATATTATCATTATAGGTCAGACCCACATGAGATACTGAGGGAAGCCCAGGCCTATGTGGACCAGGAGATGCCCTACTGTGTCTTCAGGGGAAACTGTGAGCACTTTGTCACAGATCTGAGATATGGGAAGGCTGAGTCTCGACAGGTAGGTACAGTGGACTGGTGCTCAGCGCTAGTTGTACTGTGCTCAGCGTAGTATTTTTGTGAGTAGTAATAACAATCTCAACTTGGTCAAGACACACGTGAGTGTAGAGTAACTGGTGTACTTGTTGTTATACATTCAAAGCATCTATGCTGTGATACTGTTTCTGAATCAGTCAGTCATTCATTCATTCAAATTAATGTTAAGTCTTTTTTTGCCCAGGTTCGTCAGGTTGTGCAAACTGTGGGAATGGCTGCAATGGTGGGCTTCGGAGTCCTTGCTGTTGCAGGTATCGCAGCGGCCATCTTTGGAGGTGGAAGCAAGAAGAAGAATGAAGAAAAAGAAGAATATAAGTGACCCACTGTATAATAGCTTCCTGAGCAGCCAGTCACCAATAAGCCTAATAGATTATTTTTTTAACTACAGTACTGCCATCGTCACTTGTATAATTCTGGGGCTTTCAGAAGGAAGGGTTAAGTATTTCCATAATATTTTTTATAGTTCCACAGACATGAATTGAAAGCACAAAAGGAGGAAAAGTGTCTGGTTATAATTCCAAGGTATACAGCCTTGAGGGGCCATAACCTTACAGGCTGCTAGACTAAACTAGCTGTTTTTTTTATTTTTTTTATTGTCAGTTACTTATAAGCAGTGGTGGAAAAGTACCCAGTTGTCATACTTGAGTAAAAGTTAAGATAACTTAATAGAAAATGACTCAAGTAAAAGTGAAAGTCACCAGTAAAATACTACTTTAGTAAAAGTTTTAAAGTATTTGGCTTTAAATATACTGAAGTATAAAAAAGTAAATGTCATGGATAAAATGTACTTAAGTATCAAAAGTGAAAGAACTGGACTGCATAATGTTCTTGTTTTTAATTTTTGGTAGCCAGGGCATGCTCCAACACTCAGACATCATTTACAAACAAAGCATGTGTTTAGTGAGTCAACCAGATCAGAGGCAGTAGGGATGACCAGGGGTGTTCTCTTGATAAGTGTGTGAATTAGACAATTTTCTTGTGCTGCTAAGCATTCAAAATGTAATGAATACTTTCGGCTGTCAGGGAAAATGTATGGAGTAAAACGTCCATTTTCTTTAGGAATGTAGTGAAGTAAAAGTTGTCAAATATAAATAGTAAAGTACAGATATCCTAAAAAACTACTTAAGTAGTACTTTCAAGAATTTTTAAGCAGTGGTGTAAAGTACCTATGAAGTTTCCCTACTAAAGTTTTAACATATTTATGTAGACTCTTTATAATGGGATAAAATGGTATTCCACTGAAGTTCTAATGTTTCTATCATGAAGCAAATTGTCTAAAGGACCCAGGGCTTTCGAGTGGCACAGCATCTCAGTGCTAGAGACATCACTACAAACCCTGGTTCGATTCCAGGCTGTATCATAACCGGCGCACAATTGGCCCAGCGTCGTTAGGTTTGGCTAAATAAGAATTTGTTCTAACTGGACGGCCTAGTTAAATAACAAAATAAAAGGACCCCACAGAACTACTCCTGGTTAGGGTTGAAGTGGATACATCTAATGCTGCTTGTATAACGTCATAATGACTGACAGCATTATGAACAGGTGCATCAAAGCAGTGACCAAGAGACTGAAAAACAGCTTCTATCTCAAGTCCATCAGACTGTTAAATAGCCATCAGTAGCACCTTAGAAGCTGCTGTCCTATAAATGGTTTTAATTTGGAAGTTTACATACACCTTAGCCAAATACATTTCACAATTCCTGACATTTAATCCAAGTAAAAATTCCCTGTCTTAGGTCGGTTAGGATCACCACTTTATTTTAAGAACACGAAATGTCAGAATAATAGTAGATAGAATTATTTCAGCTTTTATTTCTTTCATCACATTCCCAGTGGGCCAGAAGTTTACATACACTCTTTCCGAGGTCTTGGCTGATTTATTTTGATTGTCCCATAATGTCAAGCAAAGAGGCACTGAGTTTGAAGGAAGGCCTTGAAATACATCCACAGGTACACCTCCAATTGACTCAAAGGATGTCAATTAGCCTATCAGCAGCTTCTAAAGCCATGACATCATTCTCTGGAACTTTCCAAGCTGTTTAAAGGCACAATCAACGTAGTGTATGTAAACTGTCCCACTGGAATTGTGATACAGTCAATTATAAGTGAAATGATCTGTCTGTAAACAATTGTTGGAAAAATGACTGCATGCACAAAGTAGATGTCCTAACCGACTTGCCAAAACTATAGTTTGTTAACAAGAAATTTGTGGAGTGGTTGAAAAACTAGTTTTAATGATTCCAATCTAAGTGTAGGTAAACTTCCGACTTCAACTGTACATAGACTTGAAATCGCTGTCCACTTTAATAATGGAACACTGGTCACTTTAATAATGTTACATATTTTGCATTACTCATCTCATATGTATATTCTACTGTATCTTAGTCTATTCCTCTCAACATTACTCGTCAAATATTTATATATTCTTAATTCCATTCCTTTACTTCGGATTTGTGTCCATTGTGAGTATTGTTGTTAGATGTTACTGCACTGTTGCAGCTGGAAACACAAGCATTTTGCTACACCCGCAATAACATCTGCTACACATGAGTATGTGACCAATAAAATTGGATTTGAACAAATTCTTACTTTATTTAAATGTTTGATTGAAAATATTTGAAATCATAACTGGTGTTTCATCTTTAAAAAGAGTTGAAGAGTTTGTTTATTAAATATTGATTAACTGAATCTTATTAGCATTTTATCTTAGTAGATTTAGTCTTGACATCCTCTTTGATTTATATTTTTAAATGTCTACTTAACTTATACTTGTCTTAGTAAACAAAATAAACACCTCTGTTGGCCCACTGCAAGTCCCAGAAGGAACTTCAGTGGATTTGGATGTTGACTCTTGCGCAGAAGTAGAAATTGTTCTGAACATCTTTGTAAAACAGTGCACAGCCTTTCACATTAAACACAGACTGTGTATTTTATTGTCATGGTTTGTTTTGGAATTGTTCACATGGTACACAAGATTCCGCCTTTATAAAACAATGCATCTGATTTTACTGTCTTCTTCCATATGAACTTCCCTCCCTCCCCATCCACAACATATTTAAAAATCACAGCACAGCTCATCTGACCACATAACACCAGTAAATAGTGCTGCCATCAAACAAAGGCACAAACAGAACCTTCCCTTGACCTACCCAACTCTAAAAAGATAGTTGATGGGTAGAATTATTTTGCACTTTATGATTTGATATTAAATAACTCAGTGACTCCATAAATATATAGGAGGAATCTACAATTTGACTTGAGCCCGTTTGAATCTGTTTATAATTGTATAATTAGCCTAACAGTAGTAATTATCGTGTTATGGGTCAGTTGGAATGATTGATGTGCATTGTGTTTGGGGACAGGTAAAGTACAAAGTCTGAGTACCAGAATGATTCCATGAGGTTGAATAGGAGCCATGTGTCTGGGGTTAAGGCTGATGGATCCTAATAAATGTTCTAGAGCACTGTCTAATATCGTTACAGTTTTATATCATTATATACTCTTAATATGAATATATAGTTCTTTTATATTCTTAGAGAATGAAGGTAGTGTTAAGTTTCAGCTCTTTGTGTATGAGAAGTGTAATTATCTAGTGGACTGCAGTCGACTGTAGGAATGTGTACTCCCAATAACTAAGGCACAGAGGAGCAAGAAGGTTCCGGATTCAGGCTGGGACACGAAACACCAAGAGGAGGAACAGACTCAGTTCCTGTCCAGAAACAGAGACTGATTATTTATCTTAGAATACAAGGAGGTGACTCCGCCTGAGTCGAACGTGTATAGTGCATTCGAAAGTATTCAGACCCCTTGACTTAAAAACACTTAATTGACATTACAGCCTTATTCTAAATGGAATAAATTGTTTTCCCCCTCAATCTCCACACCTGCCCCATAATGACAAAGCAAAAACAGGTTTTTAGACATTTTTGCAAATGTATTTAAAATAAACAACTGAAATATGACATTTACATAAGTATTCAGACCCTTTACTCAGTACTTTGTTGAAGCTCTTTGGCTGCGATTACATCCTCGAGTCTTCTTTGGTATGACGCTACAAGCTTGTGTTGTATTAGTTAATGTGACGACTGTTGCTCATCGAATGATTAAAGTTTCTTATTGCGTGATTAACTGAATCAAGCAATTATTAACTCATTAACCTGGGGCACCATGGAAAAACTAGTTTTTATTGAGTTTCTATTTCCCAAATTAACTCAAAGAATATCAGAATATCGATTTTACAACAGCCGCTAATTAACCAGTTACCTCAACAACCTCGTTCTGAACGTCGTATAGTCCGTGAATCTGCACGGACCCGGGTCTCACCTATGAGACAGCTCTGTAGCTCAGAGTGCACAGCATAGGAATGAAACAGTGTAGATACCACGATTCGATGGGAGATGGAGGCTGGGTGGTTCGACTTGAATTCACCCGCTTAGACACAGCTACTCAACCGTAGCTTGGGTAGAAAAAGATTTCTCTGTCTTCAAACTTGCGTTGCGTTTTGGGTTCGTTAACTTTTTAGACCTTGGCTGCAGCTTGGGTCACGTAGTCTTGTCTGTAAATTCTTTACTCACAGGTTTTATACCATTGGGTCAGAAGTGGGCGTAACAACGTCATCTATTAACCTTTTATAACAAAACAAAAATGACATACATTTTCATATTCATCTAATGTCATGACCACCATTGTGGCTGACAGAAACCATTGTTCCAAAGTCCATTTATTTCATGTTTAATGTTCTGAGGCTGGTTCTCCTTAGTAACAGGACAAAGGAATTTGTCTGTGGCCTGAGATTTACCAGGTGCGTGAGGGTCATAAAACCCCACATCTTTCAGAACCCTAGATCTCTCCTCCTCTGTTGGGGTTGAGAGATAATCTGTAGGGTGTGGTCTCCTGTAACCTGACCTGATCAGGACAGTCAAGACACTTGGCACACCTGGATTAGGGAGTTTCTCCCATTCTTCTCTGCAGACCTTCACAAATATCTGCTCAGAATGGATGGTGAGCGTCGCTGCACAGCTATATTCAGGTCTCTCTAGAGATGTTCATCGGGTTCAAGTCCGGGCTCTGGCTGGGCAACTCAAGGACATTCTGAGACTTGACTCCTGTGTTGTCTTGGCTGTGTGGGATCGTTGTCCTGTTGTCAGGTGAACCTTCACCCCAGTCTGTGGTCCTGAGCGCTCTGTAGCAGGTTTTCATCAAGGATAGCTCTGTACTTTGCTCTGTTCATCTTTGCCTCGATCCTGACTAGTCTCCCAGTCCCTGCCATTTGAAAAACATCCCACCCCATGATGCTGCCACCACCATGCTTCACCGTAGGGATGGTGCAGTTTCCTCCCAGGCGTGACGCTTGGCATTCAGGCCAAAGAGTTCAATCTTGGTTTCATCAGACCAGAGAATCTTGTTTGATTTTTGCTCTGACATGGACTGTCAACTGGGGAACCTTATAGACAGATGTATCAGATGTAAATGGGAATTGCTCAATGTACTTAAGTATCAAAAGTAAAAGTAAACCATTTAAAATTCTTCATATTAAGCAATTTTCTTGTTTCTTTTTGTTGACCGATAGCCAGGGCACACTCCTACAACCAAAGCATTTGTGTTTAGTGAGTCCGCCGATCAGAGGCAGTACGGATGACCAGGGACCTTCTCATGATAAGTGTGTGAATTGGACCATTTTTGTGTCAAAATGTAACGAGTACTTTTGGGTGTCAGGGAAAATATATGGAGTAAAAGTACATTATTTTCACTTAGGAATGTAGTTAGGTCAAAGTTGGAAAAATATCAATAATAAAAGTAGTTACAATGTGCGTGCTGAGAGTCGGGAAGCAAGTATTGGGAGTGAATATTTAATAAATAAACAGAACATTATACGAAACACAAACAACGCACAGACATGAAAACAGAAACACCTGGAGACGGAACCAAAGGGAGTGACATATAGGGGCAGGTAATCAAGGAGATGATGGAGTCCAGGTGAGTCTGATGATGTAAGTGCACAGCAACGATGGTGACAGTGTGTGCCATAATGAGCAGCCTGATGACCTAGAGGCTGGAGAGGTGCACACGTGACAGTAGTAAAGTACAGATACCCCAAGTGTTCCATCAAACAAGGCAGACATCTTTCAATTTCCCAAACTTAAAATAGAACATGAACAACTCTCCCCTAGCAACAAAGTTACGAATAATCAACTCTAGAACTGAAATATTATGATATTTTTTAAGTAACGTTCAGGAAAAATATCAAAGGACACTCCAAAAGCGGAAGGCTTTATTTTCTTATTCTGTCATGTCTTTGGGGGAGAAAAAGAAAAAATATATTTACTGCCATCTACTGGCTGACGGAGTACTTTGAAACCTACGTCATTGTGCAGGCTCCCAACAGGGACGCCCTTCAGTCAGTTGATCGTTGACGCCTGATGCCTTTTGGCTGATCCATTTGTGGTTTCAGGAGAAAACAGAGTTGGGTGCTGTGGAATCAATGGGAGTTAACCAAGTGGTCTTGTGTTAATAGTTTGTTTTCAGCTGGTCAGAGGGGAGCAGGCGCTCACGCATTAAGCCGAATGAGGGAAAGAGATGTGAATTGTTTTACTCTCAAAAAGAAAAAGGCGCCAATGAAAGGAGTGGTAACTGGGGTAGAGGTAAATGTAAAAGTTGACCAACACAGAAAGGAAGATTCGGTCTTTGTGATACATACGTTGTTTGATGCATTCGCCAAACAGGGTGGGGTGAGTGCTGAAACAGAATCGTTGTCTGTTTTTAAAATGTTGATGTTATGTCTTTGCCCGACAAAGTGATGTTAGGATATATAAGTTATCGCATACAAGCTTTTGTGCCGAATACATTACGTTGTTACAGGTGTCGAATTTTGGGGATGTAGTGGTATGTGTTAATTTTAGGGGTGCCCATGGGGATGGGGATCAAAAATGTCCCATGTAAGAAGCAGGTTGAGGTTTCAGGATTAGAAGTAAGGAAGTTGTCATATGCTGAGGCAGTGAAGAAAGTAAGAGGAAGATGGGTCAAGGTGAGATCTGAGAGGAGTGGTGTGAGTAGTAGATCTGTACAGTACAGAGGGGATAGGCCAACAAATTATATAAACTCAGCAAAAAAAAATGTCCTCTCACTGACAAGTGTGTTTATTTTCAGCAAATTTAACATGTGTAAATATTTGTATGAACATAAGATTCAACAACTAAGACATAAACTGAACAAGTTCCACAGACATGTGAGTAACAGAAATTGAATAATATGTTCCTGAACAAGGGGGTCAAAATCTAAAGTAACAGTCAGTATCTGGTGTGGCCACCTGCTGCATTATGTACTTCAGTGCATCTCCTCCTTATGGACTGCGCCAGATTTGCCAGTTCTTACCTTGAATGTTACCCACTCTTCCACCAAGGCACCTGCAAATTCCCAGACATTTCTGGGAGGAATGTTCCCCTAGCCCTGCCCTCCCGATCCAACAGGTCCCAGACTTGCTCAATGGGATTGAGATCCGGGCTCTTCACTGGCCATGGCAGAACACTGACATTCCTGTCTTGCAGGAAATCAAGCACAGAGCGAACAGTATGGCTGGTGGCATTGTCATGCTGGAGGGGTCATGTCAGGATTAGCCTGCAGGAAGGGTACCACATGAGGAGGAGGATGTCTTCCTGTAGCATGGCGTTGAGATTGCCTGCAATGACAACAAGATCAGTCAGTTGATGCTGACCAAGCTCAGACCCTCCACAGACCCAGTGCTCCAAAGGCACTTTTTGCCAGTCCTGTCTGGTCCAGCGATGGTGGGTTTGTGCCCATAGACAAAGTTGTTGCGGTGATGTCTGGTGAGGACCTGCCTTACAACGGGGCCTACAAGCCCTCAGTCCCAGCCTCTCTCAGCGTATAATGGACAATCTGAGAACTGATGGAGGGATTGTGCGTTCTTGGTGTAACATTTCGGGCAGTTGTTTGTTGCCATCCTGTACCTGTCCAGCAGGTGTGATGTTCCCGGATGTGCCGATCCTGTGCAGGTGTTATGACAGCCGTGGACTGCCACTGCGAGTGTAACAGTATAACTTTGGACCTTTTCGCCCATACGGCGCGGGCAACTGAAAGGACCCTCTGCACACATCCAACAGTCACACGAAGCATCGTTACCCATCGCTCCACAAAAGCCGCGGCCCTTGCAAGGCAAGGGAACTTCAAGGTCTCAGAGCAAGTGACGTTGTTTAGGCGCACACCACCGCTAACTGGCTAGCCGTTTCACATCCGTTACAGAGACCGATCAGCTGTCCGACCTGCCTCCCTGTAGCGCTGTCTTGGCGTCTTACAGTACGGGCATTCAATGTTGTGCCATGGCCACATCTGAAAATCCTCATGCCTCCTTGCAGCATGAGTTTTACGGATCTTTGAGCGACGGGGTCCTGAAAAAGGGACGTTTATTTTTTGCTGAGTTTATATTTCAGTAAGATTGGATTTTAGAATTTATAGTAATGGTTGTCAACTGTACTGCAGGATGGAACGTAAAGTCACAAAATGTAGGTTGTGGTGGCAGCTGCAGGTTTTGGGTGTGTGCGAGACTTGACGTCAGCATACCACCCTGCATCCCACTGCTGGCTGCTTCTGAAGCTAAACAGAGTTGGTCTTGGTCGGTCCCTAGATGGGAGATCAGATGCTGCTGGATGGTGTTGGAGGGCCAGTAGGAGCACTCTTTCCTCTGGTCTAAAAAATATCCCAATACCCCCAGGGCAGTGATTGCCCTATGTAGCGTCACTGTCTTTCAGCTGGGACGTTAAACGGGTGTCCTGACTCTCTGGGGTCACAAAATTACTATTATTATTTTTTATTACTATGTTATTTATTTTTTAAATTGTGAGTGTAGTGTTAGATGTTAGGGTAATAGTTTATTTATTTATATGTTTTCAAGCAAAGTATAAGGGAGTTGTACTCCGGTCTACTAAATGTTCAGTAATGAAACATTTATTGGATGCCAACCGCCGTTAAACCTCATCGAGGAAGAAGTTAAACCTCATCGAGAAGAAAAATAAGTTGACCTCACGATTTGTACTTCTGTGTTCTAAATTGAGTAAGCAACATCAGGAGCCACGACACCGAACTTACTACTTTAAATTTATGCATTTAAATGTATTTAAATTATCTGGCCA
>NW_027035424.1:0-10512 GCF_034236695.1 Oncorhynchus nerka | reverse complement strand
TGGCAACAAAACATAGATGTAAACTGCTCAGGTTCTCTCTGCCCCATGGCAACAAAACATAGATGTAAACTGCTCAGGTTCTCTCTGACCCATGGCAACAAAACATAGATGTAAACTGCTCAGGTTCTCTCCGCCCCATGGCAACAAAACATAGATGTAAACTGCTCAGGTTCTCTCCACTCCATGGCAACAAAACATAGATGTAAACTGCTCAGGTTCTCTCCGCCCCATGGCAACAAAACATAGATGTAAACTGCTCAGGTTCTCTCCACTCCATGGCAACAAAACATAGATGTAAACTGCTCAGGTTCTCTCCACTCCATGGCAACAAAACATAGATGTAAACTGCTCAGGTTCTCTCCGCCCCATGGCAACAAAACATAGATGTAAACTGCTCAGGTTCTCTCCGCCCCATGGCAACAAAACATAGATGTAAACTGCTCAGGTTCTCTCCGCCCCATGGCAACAAAACATAGATGTAAACTGCTCAGGTTCTCTCCGCCCCATGGCAACAAAACATAGATGTAAACTGCTCAGGTTCTCTCTGCCCCATGGCAACAAAACATAGATGTAAACTGCTCAGGTTCTCTCCGCCCCATGGCAACAAAACATAGATGTAAACTGCTCAGGTTCTCTCTGCCCCATGGCAACAAAACATAGATGTAAACTGCTCAGGTTCTCTCCGCCCCATGGCAACAAAACATAGATGTAAACTGCTCAGGTTCTCTCCGCCCCATGGCAACAAAACATAGATGTAAACTGCTCAGGATCTCTCCACTCCCTGGCAACAAAACATAGATGTAAACTGCTCAGGTTCTCTCCGCCCCATGGCAACAAAACATAGATGTAAACTGCTCTAAGCCACTGTCCCCACCCCCTGACACCAGTCATGGAGAAATTGATTTGCTAAATGAAATTAGTGGTTGAAAGCACTAAATTGATTTCCTGGTCACCTGCAGAGAACTGTGATGCGTGACTATAACAGGGGCGTTGCAATTACACCCGCTAATTACCTCCCCCCCCCCCCGGATGTTTCCAGAACATCTAACCCGAGGCTGTATACCATATTTCCTGTATAGTGCACTACTTTTGACCAGGGCCCGTTGGATGCCATTTGGGACACAGGCCTAGTTTTATTGTGTCTGGAATTCTGACTACGAGTCTGGGAGATTGTCAGAGTGCATCATGGGGGTTTTATGGATGAAGAATTGACTTGAGCTCTTAGAAATTAATGGCAACGATTCTTTCGTATAGGGAATGTTGGAGCCATTTGGGTACAGCCTCATGTTAGATGTGAGTACAGTCAGAGGACTGGAAGATGAAATTAAAAAACGTTCAGCATGAGATGGAATTCACAGCTCAATAATCCTCACGACTCACAGGTGATGGAAGAAACTATTATTTATAACTCAAAATTAAATAGTAAAGTATTCTATTAACTCAGGTAGTATTGAAGTATTCGTATAATTTAAGGTAGTTTTAAGTATTCTTATATCAATGTAGTAGTGAAGTATTCTATGTATAATAAGGTAGTATTGAAGTATTCTGTTATAATTTAAGGTAGTTTTTAAGTATTCTGTTATAACTCAGGTGTAGTATTGAAGTATTCTGTTATAACTCAAGGTAGTATTGAAGTATTACGTTATAACTCAAGGCAGCAAACCTAGTGGTTTGAGTGTTAGGCCAGTAACGAAAGGTTTCTGGATCAAATCCCCCGACCTGACAAGGTACAAATCTGTCGTTCTTTTCCTGAACAAGGTAGTTAACCTGACAGTTCCTAGGCCGTCATTGTAAATAAGAATTTGTTCTGAACTGACTTACCTAGTTTAAATAAAGGTTACACAGTATTGAAGTATTCTGTTATACCTACTTCAACACTACCTTTAAGTATTCTGTCATACCTACTTCAATACTACCTTTAAGTATTCTGTCATACCTACTTCAACACTACCTTTAAGTATTCTGTTATACCTACTTCAACACTACCTTTAAGTATTCTGTTATACCTACTTCAACACTACCTTTAAGTATTCTGTCATACCTACTTCAACACTACCTTTAAGTATTCTGTCATACCTACTTCAACACTACCTTTAAGTATTCTGTTATACCTACTTCAACACTACCTTTACGTATTCTGTTATACCTACTTCAACACTACCTTTAAGTATTCTGTCATACCTACTTCAACACTACCTTTAAGTATTCTGTCATACCTACTTCAACACTACCTTTAAGTATTCTGTTATACTTACTTCAAGACTACCTTTAAGTATTCTGTTATACCTACTTCAACACTACCTTTAAGTATACTGTTATACCTACTTCAACACTACCTTTAAGTATTCTGTTATACCTACTTCAACACTACCTTTACGTATTCTGTTATTATACTTTATACTACCTTTAAGTATTCTGTCATACCTACTTCCTTAACACTACCTTTAAGTATTCTGTCACCTGCTTCCACTACCTTTAAGTATTCTGTTATACTTACTTCAAGACTACCTTTAAGTACTCTGCCATACCTACTTCAACACTACCTTTAAGTATTCTGTTATACCTACTTCAACACTACCTTTAAGTATTCTGTTATACCTACTTCAACACTACCTTTAAGTATACTGTTATACCTACTTCAACACTACCTTTAAGTATTCTGTTATACCTACTTCAACACTACCTTTAAGTATACTGTTATACCTACTTCAACACTACCTTTAAGTATTCTGTTATTTCTACTTCAACACTACCTTTAAGTATACTGTTATACCTACTTCAACACTACCTTTAAGTATTATGTTTTACCTACTTCAACACTACCTTTAAGTATTCTGTCATACCTACTTCAACACTACATTCAAGTATTCTGTTATACCTACTTCAACACTACCTTTAAGTATGCTGTATACCTACTTCAACACTACCTTTAAGTATTCTGTTATGCCTACTTCAACACTACCTTTAAGTATTCTGTATGAAACCGCAGGGAAATGATATAACACAAAATCCACTGACTATATTATGAACACACTGGTGCTACCTGCAGTGTGATGGACTCCATGGATAGACTTTTATAATCTGAACATAATGGATCCATGCAGGTGTTGCTGTATGGGTTTCCTTTTTTTATTGTGTTTGAGGAAGAAAATATATTTTAGCAATGGATGTTAGTGCTCTCAGGGGTCCTGTTAGCTGCTACTTGGACACACACTGTTTGATTAAAGACTATATCAAGCCTCAGCAATGTGTCTCTGAAGCTATAAGGACATAAAGCCATCTCAGAGAGAGAAAAAGAGAGAGAGAGCGACATCAAGAAGAGGAAGAGAAGAGCAGAGTGACATCAAGAGAGAGAGAGAGGGAAGAGGAGAGCGACATCGAGAGAAGAGACAGAGAGAGGAAGAGCGACATCGAGAGAGAGATAGAGAGAGAATGACATCGAGAGAGACAGAGAGAGGAAGAGAGGACATCGAGAAAGGAAGCGACATCGAAGACACAGAGAGGAGCGACATCGAGAGAGATAGAGAGGAAGAGAATGACATCGAGAGAGAGACAGAGAGAGCGAAAGGAGAAGCGACATCGAGAGAGACAGAGAAAAGGAAGAGAAGCGACATCGAGAGAGAGATAGAGAGAGAATGACATCGAGAGAGAGACAGAGAGAGGAAGAGAGCGACATGAGAGAGAGATAGAGAGAAGAGAGAGAGTGACATCAGAAGCCAGAGAGAGGAAGAGAGCGACATCGAGAGAGAGATAGAGAGAATGACATCGAGAGAGACAGAGAGAGGAAGAGAGAGAGCGACATCGAGAGAGAGATAGAGAGGAAGAGAGAGAGTGACATCAAGAGAGAGAGAGAGAGAGGAAGAGAGAGAGCGACATCGAGAGAGAGAGACAGAGAGAGGAAGAGAGAGCGACATCGAGAGATAGAGAAGATGACATCGAGAGAGAGACAGAGAGAGGAAGAGAGAGAGCGACATCGAGAGAGAGATAGAGAGAGAATGACATCGAGAGAGAGACAGAGAGAGGAAGAGAGAGAGCGACATCGAGAGAGAGATAGAGAGGAAGAGAGAGAATGACATCGAGAGAGAGACAGAGAGAGGAAGCGAGAGAGCGACATCGAGAGAGAGACAGAGAAAGACAGAGAGAGAGAGGAAGAGAGAGAGCGACATCGAGAGAGAGAGGAAGAGAGAGAGCGACATCGAGAGAGAGACAGAGAGGAAGAGAGAGAGCGACATCGACAGAGAGACAGAGAGAGAGGAAGGAGAGAGCGACATCGACAGAGAGACAGAGAGAGAGGAAGGGAGAGAGGCGACATTGACAGAGAGAGAACAAGAGACAGAGAGAGACAGAAGACAGAGAGAAGGAAAGAAAGCGACATCGACAGAGAGACAGAGAGGAAGGAGAGGAAAGCGACATCAACAGAGAGACAGAGGAGGGAAGAGAGAGGAAAAGCACATCAACAGAGAGACAGAGGACGGGAAGACAGAGGCGACATCGAGAGAGAGAGACAGAGAGAGACTGGTGGACCCTCCCTGGGCTTGTCATCCCTGGTCCTCCAGCAACCTCACACCTCATTACCCTTCATGTTGCACCCTGACCCAAGAAGAGCCAGGCTGCCCACCTGCGCCCTGCCCCAGCATGCCTCAGTCGCATTCCCAAATGGCAACTTAATCCCATAGGGCTCTGATCAAAGTAGTGCACTTTAAAGGAATAGAGTTTCATTTGGGACGCTCAACAGCCTGGTCTGCCCAGTCGGACCCTCCAGTGAAGTGGCACTCTCAGCCGACTCCAGCCGTCCGGACAGATCGATGGACCCACCTGGGGGGTGATGATAGAGACATGATGCAGCCACTCATAGTCAAGGAACATCGATCCTGAGGAGAGAGAGATAAAGAGATTGAGAGAGGGGAGATAGTGAGACAGAGAAATATATATATACAGTTGAAGTCGGAAGTTTACATACACCTTAGCCAAAAACATTTAAACTCAGTTTTTCATCATTCCTGACATTTAATTCTAGTAAAATTCCCTGTTTTAGGTCAGTTAGGATCACCACTTTATTTAAGAATGTGAAATGTCAGAATAATAGTAGAGAGAATGATTGATTTCAGCTTTTTATTTCTTTCATCACATTCCCAGTTGGTCAGAAGTTGACATACACTCAATTAGTATTTGGTAGCATTGCCTGTAAGTTGTTTAACTTGGGTCAAATGTTTTGGGTAGCCTTCCACAAGCTTCCCACAATAAGTTGGGTGAATTTTGTCCCATTCCTCCTGACAGAGCTGGTGTAACTGAGTCAGGTTTGTAAGTCCTCCTTGCTCGCACACGCTTTTTCAGTTCTGCCCACACATTTTCTATAGGTTTGAAGTCAGGGCTTTGTGATGGCCACTCCAATACCGTGACTTTGTTGTCCTTAAGCCATTTTGCCACAACTTTGAAAGTACGCTTGGGGCCATTGTCCATTTGGAAGACCCATTTGCAACCAAGCTTTAACTTCCTGACTGATGTCTTGAGATGTTTGCTTCAATATAATCCACATCATTTTCCTGCCTCATGATCACGATCTATTTTGTGCAGTGCACCAGTCCTCCTGCAGCAAAGCTCCTTCACAACATGATGCTGCCACCCACGTGCTTCGGTTGGGATGGGTGTTCTTCAGCTTGCAAGCCTTCCCCTTTTCCTCCAAACATAACAATGGTCATTATGGCCAAACAGTTCTATATTTGTTTCATTAGACCAGAGGACATTTCTCCAAAAATACGATCTTTGTCCCCATGTGCAGTTACAAACTGTAGTCTGGCTTTTATAGCGGTTTTGGACAGTGGCTTCAAGAGAAAGAGAAGAGGACAGAGATAAAGAGGGAGAATGAGAGAGGAGAGACAGAAAAAGGAGGCGAGACAGAGATAAAGAGGGAGAGACAGAGATAAAAGGAGAGAGAGACAGAGATAAGGGAGAGGGAACATAGATAAAGATAGATCGAGAGAGGGGAGAGAGAAGGGGGTGAGAGGGAGAGAGGGACAATAAAAGAGGGAGAGAGGGGAGAGAGGGGGAGAGAGGGAGAGACAGAGAGAAAGAGGGAAGGAGAGAGAGAGAGGGGGAGATACGGAGAGACGGAGAGAGATAAAGAGAGAGAGAGAGAGAGAGAGAGGGACAGAGATAAAGAGGGAGAGAGAGAGGGAGAGAGACAGAAAAAGAGGGAGAGCGAGACAGAGATAAAGAGGGAGAGAGACAGAGATAAAGAGGGAGAAAGGGAGAGAGAGAGAGAGGGGGAGAGAGGGAGAGAGGGACAGAGATAAAGAGGGAGAGAGAGGGAGAGAGAGAGAGAGAGAGGGGGAGAGAGGGAGAGACAGAGAGATGGACAGAGATAAAGAGAGAGAGAGAGGGAGAGAGAGAGGGAGAGAGAGGGAGAGAGAGACAGGGATAAAGAGGGAGAGAGAGGGAGAGAGAGAGAGAGAGGGGGGATAGGGAGAGACAGAGATAAAGAGGGAGAGAGAGAGAGAGAGAGGGGGAGAAAGGGAGAGAGAGAGAGAGAGAGAGAGAGAGAGAGAGAGAGAGAGACAGACAGACAGAGAGAGAGACAGACAGAGAGAGACAGAGAGAGAACAGACAGAGACAGACAGAGAGAGACAGAGAAGATCCATGGGTTCTGAGAGAGAGTAAAGATAAAATAAAAACTGGGTTCTGAAAAGTAAGATAAGGCAGGGTGAGTTAAGGAAGGAGGAGGGAAATGGTCAAGAGGATTCTGAATTCATTTAATGAAGCAGCAGGCTGTATTTCATGAGGCAAGAGGACAGACCAGACTAGACTGACTAGACTAGACAGACCAGACTAGACCAGACCAGACTAGACTAATCCAGACGGAGTCCAGACCAGAGGGACAGACCAGACCCGGACCAGACCAGACAAAATAGAATCACAGTTAACTATAGCAGTTCAAACAAGGTAGTTTAGCACAGGCTGAGTCTCCAACTGGATCTTGTCCCACAGAGCCACAATTACAAAGTCATTTGTGTGACAGCTTCAACAATTAACTAAAACTGACTCCTCTTCTCTCTGCCACATGATGTTCAGCACTAAAACCTCTCAACAACTCACCTGGGAAACATGGTGTTCTGTTATGTAGTTCAGATGCTTAGGGGATTGTTCCTCCTGGTTAATCATACAGTACTCAGAGTTGATCCTCCTGGTTAATCATACAGTACTCAGAGGCTTGATCCTCCTGGTTAATCATACAGTACTCAGAGGGTATGAACAGGCCTGGAGCACAGTACTCAGAGGATTGTTCCTCCTGGTTAATCATACAGTACTCAGAGGATTGATCCTCCTGGTTAATCATACAGTACTCAGAGGATTGTTCCTCCTGGTTAATCATATAGTAATCAGAGGGTTGACCCTCTTAGTTAATCATATAGTAATCAGAGAATTGATGCAGTAATCAGAGTATTGATCCTCCTGGTTAATCATGCAGTACTCAGAGGCTTGATCCTCCTGGTTAATCATACAGTACTCAGAGGATTGATCCTCCTGGTTAATCATGCAGTACCCAGAGGGTATGAACAGGCCTGGAGCACAGTACTCAGAGGGTATGAACAGGCCTGGAGCACAGTACTCAGAGGGTATGAACAGGCCTGGAGCACAGTACTCAGAGGGTATGAACAGGCCTGGAGCACAGTACTCAGAGGGTATGAACAGGCCTGGAGCACAGTACTCAGAGGGTATGAACAGGCCTGGAGCACAGTACTCAGAGGGTATGAACAGGCCTGGAGCACAGTACTCAGAGGGTATGAACAGGCCTGGAGCACAGTACTCAGAGGGTATGAACAGGCCTGGAGCACAGTACTCAGAGGGTATGAACAGGCCTGGAGCACAGTACTCAGAGGGTATGAACAGGCCTGGAGCACAGTACTCAGAGGGTATGAACAGGCTTGGAGCACAGTACTCAGAGGGTATGAACAGGCCTGGAGCACAGTACTCAGTCCTTCCTCTAACGCAGCAGTGTAATGGAAATGTATTTGGCAGAAGAAAAGCAGGCTTTGCCCCAGATAAATGTGTAAGTGTTTGCCTTGCACAAACACTTTCTCTCTATCCTCGACATAAACACTGTTATGTCATTCTATTCACAGTTTCCCCCCAATTATTCACCCATATTTAATTGTGTATTTATTTTTTATTTTAAACAATATTTCATCACCACCAACTCTGTGACTGGTTATGGTAATATGGTTGCCCTTCATTCTAATGATAACATCCTCACTATGTATGAAATGCAGGATTGTTGTTTCTCTATATGTTGGTAATAGGTCTAGGTTTGATGGTAGATTAACTATATGTTGGTACTAGGTCTAGGTTTGATGATAGTTTAACTATATGTTGGTATTAGGTCTAGGTTTGATGATAGTTTAACTATATGTTGGTATTAGGTCTAGGTTTGATGATAGATTAACTACATGTTGGTATTAGGTCTAGGTTTGATGGTAGATTAACCAGATGTTGATTGCCTATGAGTCTACCAGGTTTGATGGTAGATTAACTAGATGTTGGTATTAGGTCTAGGTTTGATGATATATTAACTATATGTTGGTACTAGGTCTAGGTTTGATGATAGTTTAACTATATGTTGGTATTAGGTCTAGGTTTGATGATAGATTAACTACATGTTGGTATTAGGTCTAGGTTTGATGGTAGATTAACTAGATGTTGGTATTAGGTCTAGGTTTGATGATATATTAACTATATGTTGGTACTAGGTCTAGGTTTGATGATAGATGAACTACATGTTGGTATTAGGTCTAGGTTTGATGGTAGATTAACTAGATGTTGGTACTAGGTCTAGGTTTGATGATAGATTAACTACATGTTGGTATTAGGTCTAGGTTTGATGGTAGATTAACTAGATGTTGGTATTAGGTCTAGGTTTGATAATATATTAACTACATGTTGGTATTAGGTCTAGGTTTGATAATATATTAACTAGATGTTGGTATTAGGTCTAGGTTTGATGGTAGATTAACCAGATGTTGGTATTAGGTCTAGGTTTGATGATAGATTAACTAGATGTTGGTATTAGGTCTAGGTTTGATAGTGATTAACTATATATTTGGTATTAGGTCTAGGTTTGATGATAATTAACTATATCGTTGGTATTAGGGGCTAGGTTTGATGATAGATTAACTACATGTTAGTATTAGGTCTAGGTTTGATGAGGATTAACCAGATGTTGACATTAGGTCTAAGATTGATGATAGATTAACTAGATGTTGGTATTAGGTCTAGGTTTGATGATAGATTAACTAGATGTTGGTATTAGGTCTAGGTTTGATAATAGATTAACTACATGTTGGTATTAGGTCTAGGTTTGATGATTTATTAACTAGATGTTGGTATTAGGTCTATGTTTGATGATAGATTAACTATATGTTGGTACTAGGTCTAGGTTTGATGATATATTAACTAGATGTTGGTATTAGGTCAAGGTTTGATGATAGTTTAACTAGATGTTGGTATTAGGTCTAGGTTTGATGATAGATAAACTAGATGTTGGTATTAGGTCTAGGTTTGATGATAGATTAACTACATGTTGGTATTAGGTCTAGGTTTGATAATATATTAACTAGATGTTGGTATTAGGTCTAGGTTTGATGGTAGATTAACCAGATGTTGGTATTAGGTCTAGGTTTGATGATAGATTAACTAGATGTTGGTATTAGGTCTAGGTTTGATGGTAGATTAACTATATGTTGGTATTAGGTCTAGGTTTGATGATAACTTAACTATATGTTGGTATTAGGTCTAGGTTTGATGATAGATTAACTACATGTTAGTATTAGGTCTAGGTTTGATGATAGATTAACTAGATGTTGGTATTAGGTCTAAATTTGATGATAGATTAACTAGATGTTGGTATTAGGTCTAGGTTTGATGATAGATTAACTAGATGTTGGTATTAGGTCTAGGTTTGATAATAGATTAACTACATGTTGGTATTAGGTCTAGGTTTGATGATTTATTAACTAGATGTTGGTATTAGGTCTATGTTTGATGATAGATTAACTATATGTTGGTACTAGGTCTAGGTTTGATGATATATTAACTAGATGTTGGTATTAGGTCAAGGTTTGATGATAGTTTAACTAGATGTTGGTATTAGGTCTAGGTTTGATGATAGATAAACTAGATGTTGGTATTAGGTCTAGGTTTGATGATAGATTAACTACATGTTGGTATTAGGTCTAGGTTTGATAATATATTAACTAGATGTTGGTATTAGGTCTAGGTTTGATGATAGATTAACCAGATGTTGGTATTAGGTCTAGGTTTGATGATAGATTAACTATGATGTTGGTATTAGGTCTAGGTTTGATGATAGATTAACTAGATGTTGGTATTAGGTCTAGGTTTGATGATAACTTAACTAGTATGTTGGTATTAGGTCTAGGTTTGATGATAGATTAACTAGCATGTTGGTATTAGGTCTAGGTTTGATGATAGATTAACTAGATGTTGGTATTAGGTCTA
>NW_027035423.1:0-10507 GCF_034236695.1 Oncorhynchus nerka | reverse complement strand
ACAGACAGGCAGACAGACAGGCAGACAGAGAGGCAGACAGAGAGACAGGCAGACAGAGAGACAGACAGAGAGACAGACAGGCAGACAGAGACAGAGAGGCAGACAGACAGGCAGACAGAGAGGCAGACAGACAGGCAGACAGAGAGGCAGACAGAGAGACAGGCAGACAGAGAGACAGACAGAGAGACAGACAGGCAGACAGAGACAGAGAGGCAGACAGACAGGCAGACAGAGAGGCAGACAGACAGGCAGACAGAGAGACAGGCAGACAGAGAGACAGACAGAGAGACAGACAGGCAGACAGAGACAGAGAGGCAGACAGACAGGCAGACAGAGAGGCAGATAGACAGACAGACAGGCAGACAGAGAGGCAGACAGAGAGGCAGACAGATAGGCAGACAGACAGGCAGACAGAGAGGCAGACAGACAGGCAGACAGAGAAGCAGACAGACAGACAGAGACAGGCAGACAGAGAGACAGACAGACAGGCAGACAGAGAGACAGACAGGCAGACAGAGAGGCAGACAGACAGAGAGACAGAGAAGTTGTAAATCATCGTGGACAGTGTAGTATACAGTATTCTTGATGACGAGGGTAGTAGGGATCTTTCCCTTTTACTTTGAAACAATTCATTTCTATTCGGGTTGATTAGAGGAACGAATCGATGCAGTTTTGTGGTATAAATATATACACATCTGCTGCTGATGGAGCTCATGAGCTGGACCACTCTGAGCTGGACCACTCTGAGCTGGATCTCTCTGAGCTGGACCACTCTGAGCTGGACCTGTCTGAGCTGGACCTGTCTGAGCTGGACCTCTCTGAGCTGGATCTCTCTGAGCTGGACCTGTCTGAGCTGGACCTGTCTGAGCTGGACCTGTCTGAGCTGGACCTGTCTGAGCTGGGCCACTCTGAGCTGGACCTGTCTGAGCTGGACCTGTCTGAGCTGGACCTCTCTGAGCTGGACCTGTCTGAGCTGGACCACTCTGAGCTGGACCTGTCTGAGCTGGACCTGTCTGAGCTGGACCTGTCTGAGCTGGACCTCTCTGAGCTGGACCTGTCTGAGCTGGACCTGTCTGAGCTGGACCACTCTGAGCTGGACCTGTCTGAGCTGGACCTGTCTGAGCTGGACCTGTCTGAGCTGGACTTCTCTGAGCTGGACCTGTCTGAGCTGGACCTCTCTGAGCTGGACCTGTCTGAGCTGGACCTGTCTGAGCTGGACCTGTCTGTGCTGGATCTGTCTGAGCTGGACCTGTCTGAGCTGGACCTGTCTGAGCTGGACCTCTCTGAGCTGGACCTGTCTGAGCTGGACCTCTCTGAGCTGGACCTGTCTGAGCTGGACCTGTCTGAGCTGGACCTGTCTGTGCTGGATCTGTCTGAGCTGGATCTCTCTGAGCTGGACCTGTCTGAGCTGGACCTGTCTGAGCTGGACCTCTCTGAGCTGGATCTGTAGGCAGCTGAGCTAAACTGAGCTAAACCGGGATTCTACCACCCCACTATCAGTTAGGGGGGGAAACTAATGACACACCTGTTTTTGCTTTGTCATTATGGGGTATTGTGATGTCATTATGGGGTATTGTGATGTCATTATGGGGTATTGTGATGTCATTATGGGGTATTGTGATGTCATTATGGGGTATTGTGATGTCATTATGGGGTATTGTGATGTCATTATGGGGTATTGTGTGTACATTAATTCATTTGATAATAAGACTCTAACGTAACAAAATGTGGAAAAAGTAAACGGGTATGACTACTTTCTGAATGCACCGTACATAATTCATGTCTCAATGCTTAATAATCATACCTCCTCCCCTTCATCTACATGTCTCCTCCCCTTCATCTACATGTCTCCTCCCCTTCATCTACACGTCTCCTCCCCTTCATCTACATGTCTCCTCCCCTTCATCTACACGTCTCCTCCCCTTCATCTACACGTCTCCTCCCCTTCATCTACACTAATTGAAGTGGATTTAACAGGTGAACATCTCACCATGATTGAGTTCCTGTATTGGGAACATCTCACCATGATTGAGTTCCTGTATTGGGAACATCTCAACATGATTGAGTTCCTGCATTGGGAACATCTCACCATGATTGAGTTCCTGCATTGGGAACATCTCACCATGATTGAGTTCCTGCATTGGGAACATCTCACCATGATTGAGTTCCTGTATTGGGAACATCTCAACATGATTGAGTTCCTGCATTGGGAACATCTCACCATGATTGAGTTCCTGCATTGGGAACATCTCACCATGATTGAGTTCCTGTATTGGGAACATCTCACCATGATTGAGTTCCTGTATTGAACATCTCAACATGATTGAGTTCCTGCATTGGGAACATCTCACCATGATTGAGTTCCTGCATTGGGAACATCTCACCATGATTGAGTTCCTGTATTGGGAACATCTCAACATGATTGAGTTCCTGTATTGGGAACATCTCAACATGATTGAGTTCCTGCATTGGGAACATCTCACCATGATTGAGTTCCTGCATTGGGAACATCTCACCATGATTGAGTTCCTGTATTGGGAACATCTCAACATGATTGAGTTCCTGTATTGGGAACATCTCACCATGATTGAGTTCCTGCATTGGGAACATCTCACCATGATTGAGTTCCTGTATTGGGAACATCTCAACATGATTGAGTTCCTGCATTGGGAACATCTCACCATGATTGAGTTCCTGTATTGGGAACATCTCAACATGATTGAGTTCCTGTATTGGGAACATCTCACCATGATTGAGTTCCTGCATTGGGAACATCTCACCATGATTGAGTTCCTGTATTGGGAACATCTCAACATGATTGAGTTCCTGCACTTGGGAACATCTCAACATGATTGAGTTCCTGTACTTGGACATCTCACCATGATTGAGTTCCTATTGGGAACATCTCAACATGATTGAGTTCCTGTATTGGGAACATCTCAACATGATTGAGTTCCTGTACTTGGAACATCTCACCATGATTGAGTTCCTGTATTGGGAACATCTCAACATGATTGAGTTCCTGTACTGGGAACATCTCAACATGATTGAGTTCCTGTACTTGGAACATCTCACCATGATTGAGTTCCTGTACTGGGAACATCTCAACATGATTGAGTTCCTGTACTGGGAACATCTCAACATGATTGAGTTCCTGCATTAGGGACATCTCACCATGATTGAGTTCCTGCATTGGGAACATCTCAACATGATTGAGTTCCTGTACTTGGAACATCTCACCATGATTGAGTTCCTGCATTGGGAACATCTCACCATGATTGAGTTCCTGTAATGGGAACATCTCAACATGATTGAGTTCCTGCATTGGGAACATCTCACCATGATTGAGTTCCTGTATTGGGAACATCTCAACATGATTGAGTTCCTGTACTGGGAACATCTCACCATGATTGAGTTCCTGCATTGGGAACATCTCAACATGATTGAGTTCCTGTATTGGGAACATCTCACCATGATTGTGTTCCTGCATTAGGGACATCTCAACATGATTGAGTTCCTGCATTGGGAACATCTCACCATGATTGAGTTCCTGTACTTGGAACATCTCACCATGATTGAGTTCCTGCATTGGGAACATCTCACCATGATTGAGTTCCTGTATTGGGAACATCTCAACATGATTGAGTTCCTGTACTGGGAACATCTCACCATGATTGAGTTCCTGCATTGGGAACATCTCAACATGATTGAGTTCCTGCATTAGGGACATCTCACCATGATTGAGTTCCTGCATTGGGAACATCTCACCATGATTGAGTTCCTGCATTGGGAACATCTCACCATATATATATATATATATATATCAGGATATATCAAGATAGATCAGCATATATATCTCTAGAGGGTAGGTTCATGTTACAGGGACAGACTGGGTTTGAACTATGTGCCACAGGACTGTGTTAGCCAGCTGAGCTAAAGTCTAGGCATGACCTTTTGGCCTCAGATAAGCTCATCACACTAGTGTGGTTCACTGAATCTCCTCTGTAACACGAACCTGGGTCATTGAGACTGTGTTGTTCCCACTGAGCTAAAGACCCACCTGCGCAGCATGAGCTTGGGGTTCTTGGCAACGTACTGCTGCACCAGGTCTCCCAGTAAGGTCTTCATGACATCGGTGAAGTACTCCAGCTTGTCGTGCAGGGCCATGGTCAGGAGAGACGCCACGTAGCCACGGTCACGCTGGGAGAAGTTCTGCTGGGCCTCCAGCGTGTGGATGAACTGGAAGAGTAGGAGAATAGATTACTTTAAAGTTCAATGTGTCTTCAGCTTTATCCCCTCTGAGAGCCTGGTACAGTTGGTAGCCATATTACGATGCCCCTGGAGAGGTAGCCATATTACGGTGCCCCTGGTACAGTTGGTAGCCATATTACGATGCCCCTGGAGAGGTAGCCATATTACGATGCCCCTAGAACAGTTGGTAGCCATATTACGATGCCCCTGGTACAGTTGGTAGCCATATTACGATGCCCCTAGAACAGTTGGTAGCCATATTACAATGCCCCTGGTACAGTTGGTAGCCATATTACGATGCCCCTGGAGAGGTAGCCATATTACGATGCTCCTGGAACAGTTGGTAGCCATATTACGATGCCCCTGGAGAGGTAGCCATATTACGGTGCCCCTGGTACAGTTGGTAGCCATATTACGGTGCCCCTGGAGAGGTAGCCATATTACGATGCTCCTGGAACAGTTGGTAGCCATATTACGATGCCCCTGGTACAGTTGGTAGCCATATTACGATGCCCCTGGAGAGGTAGCCATATTACGGTGCCCCTGGTACAGTTGGTAGCCATATTACGATGCCCCTGGTACAGTTGGTAGCCATATTACGATGCTCCTGGTACAGTTGGTAGCCATATTACGATGCCCCTGGTACAGTTGGTAGCCATATTACGATGCTCCTGGAGAGGTAGCCATATTAAGATGCCCCTGGAGAGGTAGCCATATTACGATGCCCCTGGTACAGTTGGTAGCCATATTACGATGCTCCTGGAACAGTTGGTAACCATATTACGATGCCCCTGGTACAGTTGGTAGCCATATTACGGTGCCCCTGGAGAGGTAGCCATATTACGATGCCACTGGTACAGTTGGTAGCCATATTACGATGCCCCTGGTACAGTTGGTAGCCATATTACGATGCCCCTGGAGAGGTAGCCATATTACGATGCCCCTGGTACAGTTGGTAGCCATATTACGATGCCCCTGGAGAGGTAGCCATATTACGATGCCCCTGGTACAGTTGGTAGCCATATTACGATGCCCCTGGTACAGTTGGTAGCCATATTACGATGCCACTGGTACAGTTGGTAGCCATATTACAATGCCCCTGGTACAGTTGGTAGCCATATTACGATGCCCCTGGAACAGTTGGTAGCCATATTACGATGCCCCTGGAGAGGTAGCCATATTACGATGCTCCTGGAACAGTTGGTAGCCATCAGTACTGATGCCCCTGGTACAGTTGGTAGCCATATTACGATGCCCCTGGAGAGGTAGCCATATTACGGTGCCCCTGGTACAGTTGGTAGCCATATTACGATGCCCCTGGTACAGTTGGTAGCCATATTACGATGCTCCTGGAACAGTCGGTAGCCATATTACAATGCCCCTGGTACAGTTGGTAGCCATATTACGGTGCCCCTGGAGAGGTAGCCATATTACGGTGCCCCTGGTACAGTTGGTAGCCATATTACGGTGCCCCTGGAGAGGTAGCCATATTACGGTGCCCCTGGTACAGTTGGTAGCCATATTACGGTGCCCCTGGAACAGTTGGTAGCCATATTACGATGCCCCTGGAGAGGTAGCCATATTACGATGCCCCTAGAACAGTTGGTAGCCATATTACGATGCCCCTGGTACAGTTGGTAGCCATATTACGATGCTCCTGGTACAGTTGGTAGCCATATTACGATGCCCCTGGTACAGTTGGTAGCCATATTACGATGCTCCTGGAGAGGTAGCCATATTAAGATGCCCCTGGAGAGGTAGCCATATTACGATGCCCCTGGTACAGTTGGTAGCCATATTACGATGCTCCTGGAACAGTTGGTAGCCATATTACGATGCCCCTGGTACAGTTGGTAGCCATATTACGGTGCCCCTGGAGAGGTAGCCATATTACGATGCCACTGGTACAGTTGGTAGCCATATTACGATGCCCCTGGTACAGTTGGTAGCCATATTACGATGCCCCTGGAGAGGTAGCCATATTACGATGCCCCTGGTACAGTTGGTAGCCATATTACGATGCCCCTGGAGAGGTAGCCATATTACGATGCCCCTGGTACAGTTGGTAGCCATATTACGATGCCCCTGGAGAGGTTGGTAGCCATATTACGGTGCCCCTGGAACAGTTGGTAGCCATATTACGATGCCCCTGGTACAGTTGGTAGCCATATTACGATGCCCCTGGAGAGGTAGCCATATTACGGTGCCCCTGGAACAGTTGGTAGCCATAGTACGATGCCCCTGGTACAGTTGGTAGCCATATTACGATGCCCCAGGTACAGTTGGTAGCCATATTACGATGCCCCTGGAACAGTTGGTAGCCATATTATGATGCCCCTGGAGAGGTAGCCATATTACGATGCCACTAGAGAGGTAGCCATATTACGATGCCCTGGTACAGTTGGTAGCCATATTACGATGCCCCTAGGAGGTAGCCATATTACGATGTCCCTGGTACAGTTGGTAGCCATATTACGATGCCCCTGGTACAGTTGGTAGCCATATTACGATGCCCCTGGAGAGGTAGCCATATTACGATGCCCCTGGTACAGTTGGTAGCCATATTACGATGCCCCTAGAGAGGTAGCCATATTACGATGCCCCTGGTACAGTTGGTAGCCATATTACGATGCTCCTGGAACAGTCGGTAGCCATATTACAATGCCCCTGGTACAGTTGGTAGCCATATTACGGTGCCCCTGGAGAGGTAGCCATATTACGATGCCCCTGGAGAGGTAGCCATATTACGATGCCCCTGGTACAGTTGGTAGCCATATTACGATGCCCCTGGAGAGGTAGCCATATTACGATGCCCTGGTACAGTTGGTAGCCATATTACGATGCCCTAGACAGTGGTACCTGGTACAGTTGGTAGCCATATTACGATGCCCCTGGTACAGTTGGTAGCCATATTACGATGCCCCTGGAACAGTTGGTAGCCATATTACGATGCCCCTGGAGAGGTAGCCATATTACGATGCTCCTGGAACAGTTGGTAGCCATATTACGATGCCCCTGGTACAGTTGGTAGCCATATTACGATGCCCCTGGAGAGGTAGCCATATTACGGTGCCCCTGGTACAGTTGGTAGCCATATTACGGTGCCCCTGGAGAGGTAGCCATATTACGGTGCCCCTGGTACAGTTGGTAGCCATATTACGGTGCCCCTGGAACAGTTGGTAGCCATATTACGATGCCCCTGGAGAGGTAGCCATATTACGATGCCCCTAGAACAGTTGGTAGCCATATTACGATGCCCCTGGTACAGTTGGTAGCCATATTACGATGCTCCTGGTACAGTTGGTAGCCATATTACGATGCCCCTGGTACAGTTGGTAGCCATATTACGATGCTCCTGGTACAGTTGGTAGCCATATTACGATGCCCCTGGAGAGGTAGCCATATTACGATGCCCTGGTACAGTTGGTAGCCATATTACGATGCCCTGGTACAGTTGGTAGCCATATTACGATGCCCCTGGTACAGTTGGTAGCCATATTACGGTGCCCCTGGAGAGGTAGCCATATTACGATGCCACTGGTACAGTTGGTAGCCATATTACGATGCCCCTGGTACAGTTGGTAGCCATATTACGATGCCCCTGGAGAGGTAGCCATATTACGATGCCCCTGGTACAGTTGGTAGCCATATTACGATGCCCCTGGAGAGGTAGCCATATTACGATGCCCCTGGTACAGTTGGTAGCCATATTACGATGCCCCTGGAGAGGTTGGTAGCCATATTACGGTGCCCCTGGAACAGTTGGTAGCCATATTACGATGCCCCTGGTACAGTTGGTAGCCATATTACGATGCCCCTGGAGAGGTAGCCATATTACGGTGCCCCTGGAACAGTTGGTAGCCATAGTACGATGCCCCTGGTACAGTTGGTAGCCATATTACGATGCCCCAGGTACAGTTGGTAGCCATATTACGATGCCCCTGGAACAGTTGGTAGCCATATTATGATGCCCCTGGAGAGGTAGCCATATTACGATGCCACTAGAGAGGTAGCCATATTACGATGCGCCTGGTACAGTTGGTAGCCATATTACGATGCCCCTAGAGAGGTAGCCATATTACGATGTCCCTGGTACAGTTGGTAGCCATATTACGATGCCCCTGGTACAGTTGGTAGCCATATTACGATGCCCCTGGAGAGGTAGCCATATTACGATGCCCCTGGTACAGTTGGTAGCCATATTACGATGCCCCAGAAGTGCAACAGTGCCCTGGTACAGTTGGTAGCCATATTACGATGCCCTGGAGCAGTTGGTAGCCATATTACGATGCCACTGGTACAGTTGGTAGCCATATTACGTCGATAGCCTATTCCTGGTACAGTTGGTAGCCATATTACGATGCCCTGGTACAGTTGGTAGCCATATTACGATGCCCCTGGAGAGGTAGCCATATTACGATGCCCCTGGTACAGTTGGTAGCCATATTACGATGCCCCTGGTACAGTTGGTAGCCATATTACGATGCCCCTGGAGAGGTAGCCATATTACGATGCCACTGGTACAGTTGGTAGCCATATTCACGATGCCACTGGTACAGTTGGTAGCCATATTACGATGCCCTGGTACGGTTGGTAGCCATATTACGATGCCCTGGAGAGTGTAGCCATATTACGATGCCACGCCGTCGGTAGCCATATTGCTCAGTTGTAGCCATATTGTTGCTGGCGTGAGCATATTACGATGCCCCTGGAACAGTTGGTAGCCATATTACGATGCCCCTGAGAGGTACATGTGCTGGCAGTTGCCATATTACGATGCCACTGGTACAGTTGGTAGCCATATTACGATGCCCTGGTACAGTTGGTAGCCATTACGATGCCCCTAGTACAGTTGGTAGCCATATTACGGTGCCCCTGGAGAGGTAGCCATATTACGATGCCCCTGGTACAGTTGGTAGCCATATTACGATGCCCCTGGTACAGTTGGTAGCCATATTACGATGCCCCTGGTACAGTTGGTAGCCATATTACAATGCCCCTGGACAGTTGGTAGCCATATTACGATGCCCCTGGAGAGTTGGTAGCCATATTACATGATGCCCTGGTACAGTTGGTAGCCATATTACGATGCCCCTGGTACAGTTGGTAGCCATATTACGATGCCCCTGGAGAGGTAGCCATATTACGATGCCCCTGGTACAGTTGGTAGCCATATTACGATGCCCTGGACAGTTGGTAGCCATATTACGATGCCCCTGGACGGTTGGTAGCCATATTACGATGCCCCTGGTAGAGTGGTAGCCATATTACGATGCCCTGGAACAGTTGGTAGCCATATTACGATGCCCTGGTACAGTTGGTAGCCATATTACGATGCCCTGGAGAGGTAGCCATATTACGATGCCCCTGGTACAGTTGGTAGCCATATTACGATGCCCCTGGTAGATTGGTAGCCATATTACGATGCCCCTGGTACAGTTGGTAGCCATATTACGATGCCCCTGGTACAGTTGGTAGCTGGTCACATGCCCCTAGGAGCAGTTGGTAGCCATATTACGATGCCCCTGGTACAGCTGGTAGCCATATTGACGATGCCCCTGGTACAGCTGGTAGCCATATTACGATGCCCCTGGTAAGAGGTAGCCATATTACGATGCCCCTGAGCAGTTGGTAGCCATATTACGATGCCCCTGGTACAGTTGGTAGCCATATTCACGATGCCCTGGAGAGGTAGCCATATTACGATGCTCCCTGGAACAGTTGGTAGCCATATTACGATGCCCCTGGTACAGTTGGTAGCCATATTACGAGTGCCCTGGCACGCTGCGTGAGCCGACATTACATGCCCTGGAGATGCGTAGCCACATTACGACGCCCCTGGTAGTGGTAGCCATTACGATGCCCCGGGACAGTCGGCAGCCATTTACGATGCCCCTGGTACAGTTGGTAGCCATGTACGTATGCCCTGGAACAGTTGGTAGCCATATTCACGATGCCCTGGAGCAGTTGGTAGCCATGTCCACGGTGCCCCTGAGAGGTAGCCATATTACGATGCCCCGGTACAGTTGGTAGCCATATTACGATGCCACTGGTACAGTTGGGCAGCCACAGTTCACTGACGTCCACTGGTACAGTTGGTAGCCATATTACGATGCCTCCTAGAGCAGTTGAACTATGTGTCACGGTGCCCCTGGTACAGCTGGTGAGCCGTAATACGATGCCCCTGGTACAGTTGGTAGCCATATTACGGTGCTCCTGGAGCAGTTGGTAGCCATATTACGATGCCCCTGGTACA
>NW_027035422.1:0-10506 GCF_034236695.1 Oncorhynchus nerka | reverse complement strand
CCTGTTGCCCAACGCTAACGTTATAAGCAGCCAGCTACTTAACCCTGTTGGGATTAACGCTATAAGCAGCCAGTTACTTAACCCTGTTGACCAACGCTATAAGCAGCCAGCTACTTAACCCTGTTGACCAACGTTATAAGCAGCCAGCTACTTAACCCTCTGTTGACCAACGTTATAAGCAGCCAGCTACTTAACCCTGTTGACTAACGTTATAAGCAGCCAGCCATTTAAACCTGTTGATCAACGTTATAAGCAGCCAGCTACTTAACCCTGCTGCCCAAAGATAACGTTATAAGCAGCCAGCTACTTAACCTGCTGCCCAACGCTAACGTTATAAGCAGCCAGCTACTTAACCCGGTTGACCAACGCTATAAGCAGCCAGCTACTTAACCCTGTTGCCCAAAGATAACGTTATAAGCAGTCAGCTACTTTAACCCTGTTGCCTAACGCTAACGTTATAAGCAGCCAGCTACTTAACCCTGTTGCCCAACGCTAACGTTATAAGCAGCCAGCTACTTAACCCTGTTGCCCAACGCTAACGTTATAAGCAGCCAGCTACTTAACCCTGTTGACCAACGCTAACGTTATAAACAGCCAGCTACTTAACCCTGTTGCCCAAAGATAATGTTATAAGCAGCCAGCTACTTAACCCTGTTGCCCAAAGACCGCGAAGTCAGCTATAACCCTGTTGCCCATAAGCAGTCAGCTACTTAACCCTGTTGCCTAACGCTAACGTTATAAGCAGCCAGCTACTTAACCCAGGCATTAACCCGTGCAGCCAGCTACTTAACCCTGTTGCCCAAAGCTAACGTTATTAGCAGCCAGCCAACCCTGTTGCCCAAAGCTCATGTTATTAGGCACAGCTACTAACCCTGTTGCCCAACGCTAACGTTATTAGCAGCCAGCTACTTAACCCTGTTGCCCAAAGCTACTTAACCCTGTTGCCCATTAGCAGCCAGCTACTTAACCCTGTTGCCCAAAGCTCATGTTATTAGCAGCCAGCTACTTAACCCTGTTGCCCAAAGCTCATGTTATAAGCAGCCAGTTGCCCAAAGCTCACCCAGTTTCAAGCATATTAGCAGCCAAGGCTACTTAACCCTGTTGACCAAAGTTAACCCTGTTGCCCAAAGCTAATCAGCCAGCTACTTAACCCTGTTGCCCAAAGCTCATGCTATTAGCAAAGCCAGCAGCCAGCTACTTAACCCTGTTGCCCAAAGCAGCCAGCTACTTAACCCTGTTGACCAAAGTCAGAGAGCAGCCAGCTACTTAACCCTGTTGACCAAAGCTCATGTTATTAGCAGCCAGCTACTTAACCCTGTTGACCAACGCTAACGTTATAAGCAGCCAGCTACTTAACCCTGTTGACCAACGCTAACGTTATAAGCAGTCAGCTACTTAACCCTGTTGCCCAACGCTAACGCGAACAGCCTACTTAACCCTGTTGACCAACGCTATAAGCAGCCAGCTACTTAACCCTTGTTGACCAACGCTATAAGCAGCCAGCTACTTAACCCTGTTGACCAACGTTATAAGCAGCCAGCTACTTAACCCTGTTGACCAACGTTATAAGCAGCCAGCTACTTAACCCTGTTGACCAACGTTATAAGCAGCCAGCTACTTAAACCTGTTGACCAACGTTATAAGCAGCCAGCTACTTAACCCTGTTGCCCAAAGATAACGTTATAAGCAGCCAGCTACTTAACCCTGTTGCCCAACGCTAACGTTATAAGCAGCCAGCTACTTAACCCGGTTGACCAACGCTATAAGCAGCCAGCTACTTAACCCTGTTGCCCAAAGATAACGTTATAAGCAGTCAGCTACTTAACTCTGTTGCTCAACGCTAACGTTATAAGCAGCCAGCTACTTAACCCTGTTGCCCAACGCTAACGTTATAAGCAGCCAGCTACTTAACCCTGTTGCCCAACGCTAACGTTATAAGCAGCCAGCTACTTAACCCTGTTGACCAACGCTAACGTTATAAACAGCCAGCTACTTAACCCTGTTGCCCAAAGATAATGTTATAAGCAGCCAGCTACTTAACCCTGTTGCCCAAAGATAACGTTATAAGCAGTCAGCTACTTAACCCTGTTGCCCAACGCTAACGTTATAAGCAGCCAGCTACTTAACCCTGTTGCCCAACGCTAACGTTATAAGCAGCCAGCTACTTAACCCTGTTGCCCAACGCTAACGTTATTAGCAGCCAGCTACTTAACCCTGTTGCCCAAAGCTCATGTTATTAGCAGCCAGCTACTTAACCCTGTTGCCCAAAGCTCATGTTATTAGCAGCCAGCTACTTAACCCTGTTGCCCAAAGCTCATGTTATAAGCAGCCAGCTACTTAACCCTGTTGACCAAAGCTAACGTTATAATCAGCCAGCTACTTAACCCTGTTGCCCAAAGCTCATGTTATTAGCAGCCAGCTACTTAACCCTGTTGCCCAAAGCTCATGTTATTAGCAGCCAGCTACTTAACCCTGTTGCCCAAAGCTCATGTTATTAGCAGCCAGCTACTTAACCCTGTTGCCCAAAGCTCATGTTATTAGCAGCCAGCTACTTAACCCTGTTGCCCAAAGCTCATGTTATTAGCAGCCAGCTACTTAACCCTGTTGCCCAAAGCTCATGTTATTAGCAGCCAGCTACTTAACCCTGTTGCCCAAAGCTCATGTTATTAGCAGCCAGCTACTTAACCCTGTTGCCCAAAGCTCATGTTATTAGCAGCCAGCTACTTAACCCTGTTGACCAAAGCTCATGTTATTAGCAGCCAGCTACTTAACCCTGTTGACCAAAGCTCATGTTATTAGCAGCCAGCTACTTAACCCTGTTGACCAAAGCTCATGTTATTAGCAGCCAGCTACTTAACCCTGTTGACCAAAGCTCATGTTATTAGCAGCCAGCTACTTAACCCTGTTGACCAAAGCTCATGTTATTAGCAGCCAGCTACTTAACCCTGTTGCCCAAAGCTCATGTTATTAGCAGCCAGCTAGCTTCATCTGGCAAGTGAGGCTCAACCGAACCGGGTTATGTGTTGTAAAGCAAGACACAAACGGCGTTCTGTAGAAATCCTAGTTGAGAATGAAACGACTGAACAAATGAACAACCGAAACATCACAGCAAGCACGTGGAAATAAATAGGTTTTGAATGTTTTACTGGTAATGGGGACATACGTGAGGGCCAACAAAATAACTGTTTTTAGTCAGTGTGGTGTGGTGGGTCTTTATTTAAATAGGCATGTCAGTTAACATAATTCTTATTTATAATGACGGCCAAACCCGGGAGACGCTGAACTAATTGGGCGCCAACCTATGGACTCCCAATCACGACCAGATGTGATACAGCCTGGATTCAAACTGGGTCTGTAGTGACTCTTCTTGCATTGAGATGCTGTGCTTTCGACCGCTGTGTGTGTTTTAACTAGAATGCAAAAGGCTGCAAAATGTTAAATATTGGTAATCGGACAAAAATGTAATATCGGTGCATCACTACTCTAAACTTTAACAAACACAGTAGTACTGGGTTATGCAGTAGTACTAGGTTGTGCAGTAGTACTAGGTTACGCAGTAGTACTAGGTGTCCAGCACGAGTAGTACTGGGTTGCGCGAGTGCTGGGTTACGCGGTGACAGTACTGGGTTGCAGCCGTAGTACTGGGTTGCGCAGTGGCAGTACTGGGTTGCAGCGGTGAGCTGCCAGGATCTAGCGGTGGTGCTAGGTTGCACTTGGCGAGGTGTCTGGGATTGCGATGCTGAGTGGGTTGCTGCATGAGCGAGCAGTACTGGGTTGCGCGGCGGCAGTACTGGGATACTGGTAGTACTATGGTTACATGTGTAGTGACTAGGTTGCACGCCCAGTGGTACTGCAGGTTGCAGCGGTGGTGCTGGGTTGCCGATGGTCCCGGGTTGCGCGGTGGCAGTACTGGGTTACGGTGGCTAATAACTGGGGCTGCAGCGGTAGTGCTAGGTGGGTGCAGTGATGCCCCAGGGTTGCGCAGTGATGCTGGAGTGGCCCCAGATGGTACTGGGTTGCGGTGAGTGCTAGGTGGAGTGCAGTGAATTCCCTGTGATGCAGAAGTGCTGGAGTGCAGTAGCAGGTAGCGCTGACTGGGTGCAGTGAGTGTGGAGCTCCCCGGGTGAGTAGTGCTGTGGCTACTGGTAAGCATGCTGGTAACTGGGTGCCGTGCGGTGGTACTGGGTTGCGCATGATAGTACTAGGTTACGCTTGGTGGTAGCTAGGTTGCGCGGCTGGTAACTGGGATAAGCGCAGTAGTGCTGAGATGGCGTGCAGTATGTACTGGGCCGGTGCAGTGGTACTTAGGGTAGTGCGCCAGTAGTACTGGGTGGGTGCAGTAGTACTGGAGTGGGTGCGGTGGAGTGCTAGGTGTGGTGCAGTAGTACTAGGTGCGTGCAGTCAGTACTAGGTGGTATGATACTGCACTAGATCATGACAGTGAGTACTGGGTGGGCAGTAGTACTCCAGATCGTGCATAGTACTAGGTGGTGCTGTGGTACTATTAGGTGTACTTGGCTTACAGGAATTAATAATCAATAATAGATAGATCTTTATAGCACATTCAAGAACTCAAGCACATAAAGTATAGCCAGCTAACCTAACATTTAAATAGTGGAGATTTGAAGTCTGTCAGCCTGGATGAAGTTGAGGCAGTTTGAGCTGGAAAGGCAGTGGGGTGAGTGGAGGAGGGCATCGATGGGCACTGCAGGGGGAGAAAACAAAGGCATTTTGGGGGGGGGAGGCAGGCACGCTCTTTCACAGCCCACTTCACCTGAGTTCTCTGATGGTCAGTCAGTCGTTGAGGCTACTTCTACTGGTTCTGGTCCTCCATTGCCAGGAATGTAGCACCCGCCTGGGTGATGTTCGGCTGCTGAAAAGCACCAATCTTGGCAGTGTTAGGATCATTCCCGAACTTCCCCTGGACTCTGTATGCAGTCCTTGGTGTAATAAGTTCCAAACAGATTGAATAAAACTGAATTATTTTAATCTAAACGTAGCTGTCAAGCTAAAATATCAAACTTTGATCACTATCCTGCAACTCATGCGCACAGCATAAAAATTGGCACCTATAAATATGTGAACTATTTAGAGCTGCGCTGCCTCGAGTCAACCTTGTTTGTACAACTTTATTTAACTAGGCAAGTCTGAGTTCAGAACAAATTTTATTTACAATGACGGGCTAGGAACAGTGTGTTAACTGCCTTGTTCAGGGCAGAACAACTATTTTTACCTTGTCTGCTCGGAAGGGATTGAAGCCTTTAGCAACCTTTAGGTTACTGGTCCAACACTCTAACCACTAGGGTGCCTGCAGTCCCTACACTCTAACCACTAGGGCTACCTGCCCCAGTCCCTACACTCTAACCACTAGGGTACCTGCCGTCCCTACACTCTAACCACTAGAGTACCTGCCGTCCCTACACTCTAACCTAGGGCTACCTGCCGTCCCTACCTCTAACCTAGGCTGCAAGTCCCTACCTCTAACCACTAGGGTACCTGCAGTCCCTACACTCTAACCACTGGAGTACCTGCCGTCCTACACTCTAACCACTAGGCTGCCTGCACGCCCCTACACTCTAACCACTAGGCTGCCTGCAGCCCCTACACTCTAACCATTGGGCTGCCTGCACAGTCTGCACTCTAACCGCTAGGGTGCCTGCCAGTCTACACCTAGCCACTAGGCTACCTGCACGCGTCCCTACGCTCTAACCACTAGGGTACTTGTCGTCCTACACTCTAGCCATTGAGGACTGCCTGTCCTGCCATCTACTACTAGGTGTCCCTGCAGTCTCACTTCTGTCCATTAGGCTGCCTGCGACCCTACACTCTGACCATTAGGGTACCTGCCGTCCCTACCTAACACTATTATAAGACTGTGCACCTTCCCTGGGCTGACTGTTGGTCCTGGGCTGACTGGTCCTGGGCTGACTGTGTGTCCCTGGGCTGACTGTGCTGTCCCTGGGCTGACTGTGTCTTCCTTCCTGGGCTGACTGATGTCTTTCCTTCCCTGGGCTGACTGTGTCTTCCTTCCTGGGCTGACTGTGTCTTCCTTCCCTGGGCTGACTGTGTCTTCCTTCCCTGGGCTGACTGTATCTTCCTTCCCTGGGCTGACTGTGTCTTCCTTCCCTGAGGCTGCTGTCTTCCTTCCTGGGCTGACTGTGTCTTCCTTCCCTGGGCTGACTGTGTCTTCCTTCCCTGGGCTGACTGTGTGTTCCTTCCCTGAGGCTGACTGTGTGTTCCTTCCTGAGCTGACTGTGTGTTCCTTCCCTGGGCTGACTGTGTGTTCCTTCCCTGGGCTGACTGTGCTGTCCCTTCCTGGGCTGACTGTGTGTTCCTTCCCTGGGCTGACTGTGTTCCTTCCCTGGGCTGACTGTGTTCCTTCCTGGGCTGACTGTAGTGTTCCTTCCTGGGCTGACTGTAGTGTTCCTTCCTGGGCTGACTGTGTGTTCCTTCCTGGGCTGACTGTGTGTTCCTTCCTGGGCTGACTGTGTTCCTTCCCTGGGCTGACTGTGTGCTCTTCCTGGGCTGACTGTGTGTCCCTGGGCACTCTAACCATTAGGCTACCTGCCACCCCTACACTCTAACCACTAGGCTACCTGCCACCCTACACTCTAACCACTAGGTTATCCATGCACCCCTACACTCCTAGCCACTGAGCTACCTGCCTCTACACTCTAACCACTAGGCTACCTGCCACTACACTCTAACCACTAGTTACCTGCCACCCTTACACTCTAACCATTAGGCTACCTGCCACCCCTACACTCTAACCATTGGGCTACCTGCCACCCTACACTCTAACCATTAGGCTACCTGCACCCTACACTCTAACCATTGGCTACCTGCCGCTACACTCTAACCACTAGGCTACCTGCCGTCCCTACACTCTAACCACTAGGGTACCTGCCGTCCCTACACTCTAACCACTAGGCTACCTGCCGTCCCTACACTCTAACCACTAGGGTACTTGCCGTCCCTACACTCTAACCATTAGGCTACCTGCCGTCCCTACACTCTAACCACTAGAGTACCTGCCGTCCCTACACTCTAACCACTAGGCTACCTGCCGTCCCTACACTCTAACCACTAGGTACTTGCCACCGTCCCTACACTCCAACCACTAGAGTACCTGCCGTCCCTACACTCTAACCACTAGAGTACGTCCTACCTCTAACCATTAGGGTACCTGCCGTCCCATCTAACCATTAGGTACCTGCCGTCCCTACACTCTAACCACTAGAGTACCTGCCGTCCCTACACTCTAACCATTAGGGTACCTGCGTCCCTACACTCTAACCATTAGGGTACTTGCCGTCCCTACACTCTAACCATTAGGGTACCTGCCGCCCCTACGCTCTAACCACTAGGCTACCCTGCCGTCCCTACTCTCTAACCACTAGGCTACCTGCCGTCCCTACCTCTAACCACTAGGGTGCCTGCCGTCCCTACACTCTAACCATTGGGCTACCTGCCACCTCTACACTCTAACCACTAGAGGGTACGCCTGCGTCCCTACACTCTAACCACTAGGCTACCCTGCCGTCCTACACTCTAACCACTGGGCTACCCTGCCGTCCCTACACTCTAACCACTAGGCCACCCTGCCGTCCCTACACTCTAACCACTAGAGTACCTGCCGTCCCTACCTCTAACCACTAGGTACCTGCCGTCCCTACACTCTAACCACTAGGTGCCTGCAGTCCCTACCTCTAACCACTAGGGCTGCACCTGCGAGTCCTACACTCTAACCACTAGGGTACTTGCCGTCCCTACACTCCAACCACTAGAGTACCTGCCGTCCCTACACTCTAACCACTAGAGTACCTGCAGTCCCTACACTCTAACCATTAGGGTGCCTGTCAGTCCCTACACTCTAACCATTAGGGTACCTGCCAGTCCCTACACTCTAACCACTAGAGTACCTGCAGTCCCCTACACTCTAACCATTAGGGTACCTGCAGTCCCTACACTCTAACCATTAGGGTACTTGTAGTCCCTACACTCTAACCATTAGGGTACCTGCCGCCCCTACGCTCTAACCACTAGGCTACCCTGCCGTCCCTGCTCTCTAACCACTGGGCTACCTGCCGTCCCTACCTCTAACCACTAGGGTGCCTGCCGTCCCTACACTCTAACCATTAGGCTACCTGCCACCTCTACACTCTAACCACTAGGGTACCTGCCGTCCCTACACTCTAACCATTAGGTTACTTATCTCCCCTTAGAAAGACCATGTGCGCTGTGACCCTTGTTTTCCATCTGAAGGTTTCCAGATGTTCGACCTCTGTATAACTCTTCTGTCTCAGTGAGCGTCGGTTGGAGCTGGAGAGGGACCCAGTACACCACTGAGCCAATCAGTGAGCCCAGAGCTAGAGAGCCACCACACACTCCTCAGAAGAACCCAGAGTAAGTGACTGGGGGGGGAGTAGTTGACACACACACACACACCTACCCCACCAGGTGTCAGATTCAGAGCGTACAGTATTATATAGAGCCATGGATTACATGGAACTCACTTCCATCTCATAATTGCTCAAATAAAAGCAAGTTCTCTGAAGTAACAGCTCACGGCACAACGCCTCTCCTCTATTTGGAACTGGGTAGTTGTTGTGTAAACATTGGCGTTGACCGGGTGTGCGTTGAAAGTAGTTCTTGTACATGAATGTTCTGTATATTATGTGTCGTGTGGAACCTCCAGGAAGAGTAGCGGCTGCTTTCGCAGCAGCTAATGAGGATCAATAAATACCAAAATACCAGTTCATGTTTAAACAGAAATACCGTGCTAAGTGACGTTACGTTTTTTTGTCATCAAGCGGAAGATGTTTTCCAGAGGCGACTCACAGCTCAGCATTGCTTATCCGGGAGTCTTTTAACCTGTTGCGTCGAGCCATCCGGGATCAGTGAGATGCAGCCTCAAGCTCATTACCATAGCGCAACGTTAACTATTCATGAAAATCGCAAATGAAATGAAATCAATATGCTAGCTCTCACCAGATAACACTCTGGCCGTTTCCAAAGCGGCCAAGATATTTTCTTTCCAAAGCTGTCAATTATATGCATAGTCCAGCACATCTTTTTTGTGACAAAATATTGCGCTTAAGCAGGGACACGTTTTTTAAAATCCAATAATGAAATAGCAGCCCTCATAGGTTGAAGAGGTCAACAGTGGCACCTCGTGAGCTTACGTGAATGGATTCGTTTAACTGATAGTGCAGCGGTAGTCTGTCTGGGAATATGAGGCTGAGACTTTACTGTGGATTTAGTTCAGGAGATGTTATTGTCAGACATCAGGGTCCTGTATGGGAGAAGGAAGGCCTGTACAGTCTGGAATGCGAGTCAACATGACAGCCGTCTGAGTTTGGGGCAGTGAGCACTTTGGAGCAGAGGTCAAGGTTAAATGAAGTGAGGAAGAACATGTTTCACTAATCTTCTGGACAGCAACAGGAGGTGTATTGGCTGTTCAGGAGGGGCTCGAATAAGGAGAAAGGCTTTTTAAGTGCCACTTCTTGGGGTGAATATGTCCTTTGTCTGTGCAGCTGAACCTGACCCAATGGGTGAATAAACTTGGTATGAGCTTTACTGATGCGCCCATGACATTTCTAAGGTTAATATAGAGACCTAGCACTATTAGTATAGAACCTAACACTATTAATATAGAGAACCTAACACTATTAATATAGAGACCTAACACTATTAATATAGAGACCCTAACACTATTAATATAGAACCTAACACCTTCCTAGGCTGACCTGTCGAGTCCTGGGCACTCTAACCATTAGGCTACCTGCCACCCCTACACTCTAACCACTAGGCTACCTGCCACCCCTACCTCTAACCACTAGGTTATCCTGCCACCCCTACACTCTAACCACTAGGCTACCTGCCTCCCTACCTCTAACCACTAGGCTACCTGCCACCCTACACTCTAACCACTAGGCTACCTGCCACCCCTACCTCTAACCATTAGGCTACCTATCACCCCACACACTCTAACCATTAGGCTACCTGCCACCCCTACACTCTAACCATTAGGCTACCTGCCGCCCCTAACCTCTAACCACTGGGCTACCTGCCGTCCCACACCTCTAACCACTAGAGGTACCTGCCGTCCCTACACTCTAGCCACTAGGGTACCTGCCAGTCCCTACACTCTAACCACTAGGCTACCTGCACCTTCCACACTCTAACCACTAGGCTACCTGCCGCCCCCTACACTCTAACCATTGGGCTACCTGCCTAGCCCCACCTCTAACCGCACTAGGGTACCTGCCGTCCCCTACACTCTAGCCACTAGGCTACCTGCCGTCCCTACACTCTAACCACTAGGGTACTTGCCGTCCCTACACTCTAACCATTAGGCTACCTGCCGATCCCTGCACTCTAACCACTAGGGTGCCATGCAGATCCCTTACACTCTAACCATTAGGCTACCTGCCACCTCTACACTCTAACCATTAGGGTACCTGCCGTCCCACGACCTAACACTATTAATATAGAACCTAACAC
>NW_027035421.1:0-10500 GCF_034236695.1 Oncorhynchus nerka | reverse complement strand
CTCCTGTATACTTATATGTCGTACAGTACTCCCTGTATGCAGCCATGTCGTTGCCTGGTGCTCCTGTATACAGCCATGTCATTACCTGTACTCCTGTATACCATGTTATTACCTGCTCTCTGTAAATGAATCTGTGTTTACCCGGTGCTCCTGTATGCACCATGTCGTTACCGGTCTCCTGTATGCAGCCATGTTGTACCTGGTGCTCCTGTATGCAGTAATGTTATTACTTCCTGTATGCAGCCATGTTATTACCTACCCTGTATATAACCATGTTATTATCCTAATATAATGTTGTTGTTATCTGGTGCTCCTGTATATAACCATGTTGTTACCTGGTACTCCTGTATATAGCCATGTTGTTACCTGGGTACTCCTGTATATGTATGTTATTACCTGGTGCTCCTGTATGCTTATATGTCATTACCTGTTGCTCCCTGTATGTAATAATGTTGTTATCTGGTGCTCCTGTATGTAGCCATGTTATTACCTGGTGCTCCTGTATATAGTGTTGTTACCTGGTGCTCCTCTGTATGCAGCCATGTCATTATCTGGTTGCTCCTGTACAGCCATTGTCGTTACCTGGTGCTCCCTGTATGCAGCATGTTGTGCCTGGTGCTCCTGTATAAGCCATGTCATTACCTGGTGCTCCTGTATATAACCATGTTGTTTACCTGGTGCTCCTGTAATATAAACCATGTTGTTACCTGGTGCTCCTGTATATGTAAGCCATGTTACCTGGTGCTCCTGTATGCAAGCCATGTTGTTACCTGGTGCACACCTGTATGCAGCCATGTTGATACCTCCTACTATCCTGTATATAATGCCATGTTGTTTTGGTGCTCCTGTAATATAACCATGTTGTTACCTGGTTACTCCCTGTATGCAAGCCGTATGTTGTTACCTGGTACTCCTGTATATAGTCATGTGTTGTCTACCTGTATATATGCTGCCTGTATGTTCAGCCATGTTGTTACCTGGTTCTCCTGTATGCAATAGCCGTGTTGTTACCTGGTACTCCTGTATATAAACCATGTTGATACCCGGTACTCCCTGTATGCTGGCCATGTTATTACCTGAAAAGTTGCTCCTGTATATGAGCCATGTTGTTACCTGGTACTCCTGTATGCAACCGTGTTGTGGTACTCCTGTATATAACCATGTTATTACCTGGTGCTCTGTATAAAAATCATGTTATTACCTGGTACTCTCTGTATATAATCATGTTTACCTGGTGCTCTGTATGCATAAGCCATGTTGTACCCGGTGCTCCTGTATGTTGTATATGTTGTTACCTGGTGTTGTTACTCCTGTATATAAACCGTGTTATTACCTCCTCCTGTATATAACCATGTTATTGCCTGGTGCTTCTGTATATAGCCATGTTGTTACCTCTCTGTATTTAACCATGTTGTTACCTGGTATTCCTGTATGTGTTATTACCTCCTGTTACCTGCAGCCATGTTGTTACCTGGTCTCTGTATATAACCATGTTATTACCTGGTGCTCCTGTATATAGCCATGTTATTACCTGGTGCTCCTACTCCTGTATATAACCATGTTATTACCTGGTTTCACTCCTGTATATAACCATGTTGTTACCTGGTGCTCCTGTATATATACATGTTGTTACCTGGTGCTCCTGTATATAGCCATGTTACCTGGTACTCCTGTATATAAACCATGTTGTTACCTGGTGCTCCTGTATATAGCCATGTTGTGCCTGGTGCTCCTGTATATAGCCATGTTGCTTACCTGGTGCTCCTGTATATAACCATGTTGTTACCTGGTGCTCCTGTATATAATATGTTATTACCTGGTACTCCTGTATATAGCCATGTTATTACCTGGTACTCCTGTATATAACCATGTTATTACCTCCTGTATAACCATGTTGTTACCTGGTGCTCCTGTATATAATGTGTTATTACCTGGTACTCCTGTATATATAACCATGTTATTACCTGGTACTCCTGTATATAACCATGTTATTACCTGGTACTCCTGTATAACCATGTTGTTATTGTTACTCCTGTATATAGTCATGTTATTACCTCCTGTATATATAGCCATGTTATTACCTGGTACTCCTGTATATAGCCATGTTATTACCTGGTGCTCCTGTATATAACCATGTTATTACCTGGTACTCCTGTATATAGCCATGTTATTACCTGGTGCTCCTGTATATAACCATGTTGTTACCTGGTGCTCCTGTATATAACCATGTTATTACCTGGTACTCCTGTATATAACCATGTTATTACCTGGTACTCCTGTATATAACCATGTTATTACCTGGTGCTCCTGTATATAGCCATGTTGTTACCTGGTGCTCCTGTATATATGCCCATGTTATTACCTGGTGCTCCTGTATATAGCCATGTTATTACCTGGTACTCCTGTATATAACCATGTTATTACCTGGTGCTCCTGTATGTAACCATGTTATTACCTGGTACTCCTGTATATAACCATGTTGTTACCTGGTGCTCCTGTATATAACCATGTTGTTACCTGGTACTCCTGTATATAGCCATGTTGTTACCTGGTACTCCTGTATATAACCATGTTATTACCTGGTGCTCCTGTATATAACCATGTTGTTACCTGGTACTCCTGTATATAACCATGTTATTACCTGGGTGCTCCTGTATATAACCATGTTATTACCTGGTGCTCCTGTATATAACCATGTTATTACCTGGTCCTGTATATAACCATGTTGTTACCTGGTGCTCCTGTATATAACCATGTTATTACCTGGTACTCCTGTATATAACCATGTTATTACCTGGTACTCCTGTATATAACCATGTTGTTACCTGGTACTCCCTGTATATAGCCATGTTGTTACCTGGTGCTCCTGTATATAACCATGTTATTACCTGGTACTCCTGTATATAGCCATGTTATTACCTGGTACTCCTGTATATAGCCATGTTGTTACCTGGTGCTCCTGTATATAACCATGTTGTGCCTGGTGCTCCTGTATATAACCATGTTATTACCTGGTGCTCCTGTATATAGCCATGTTATTACCTGGTACTCCTGTATATAACCATGTTATTACCTGGTACTCCTGTATATAACCATGTTATTACCTGGTGCTCCTGTATATAACCATGTTATTACCTGGTGCTCCTGTATATAACCATGTTGTTACCTGGTGCTCCTGTATATAGCCATGTTGTTACCTGGTGCTCCTGTATATAGCCATGTTATTACCTGGTGCTTCCTGTATATAATAATGTTATTACCTGGTTGCTCCTGTATATAACCATGTTATTACCTGGTACTCCCTGTATATAAACCATGTTGTGCCTGGTGCTCCTGTATATAACCATGTTGTTACCTGGTGCTCCTGTTATGTATATAAAATAAGCCATGTTATACCTGGTGCTCCTGTAATATAACCATGTTGTGCCTGGTACTCCTGTATATAACCATGTTGTTACCTGGTGCTCCTGTATATAACCATGTTGTGCCTGGTGCTCCTGTGTATATAGCCATGTTGTTACCTGGTACTCCTGTATATAACCATGTTGTTACCTGGTTTCTCCTGTATATAACCATGTTATTACTCCTGTATATAACCATGTTGTTACCTGGTGCTCCTGTATATAACCATGTTGTTACCTGGTGCTCCTGTATATAGTTATGTTATTACCTGGTACTCCTGTATATAACCATGTTATTACCTGGTGCTCCTGTATAAACCATGTTGTGCCTGGTGCTCCTGTATATAACCATGTTATTACCTGGTACTCCTGTATATAGCCCATGTTACCTGGTGCTCCCTGTATATAACCATGTTGTTATTGCTCCTGTATATAACCATGTTATTACCTGGTGCTCCTGTATATAACCATGTTTGTTACCTGGTACTCCTGTATATAACCATGTTATTACTGGTACTCCTGTATATAACCATGTTGTTACCTGGTGTATATATAGCCATGTTATTACCTGGTGCTCCTGTATGTAGCCATGTTATTGGTACTCCTGTATATAGCCATGTTATTACTCCTGTATATAATAACCATGTTGTGCCTCCTGCTCCTATATAACCATGTTATTACCTGGTACTCCTGTATATAACCATGTTATTATTGCTCCTGTATATAACCATGTTATTACCTGGTGCTCCTGTATATAACCATGTTGTTACCTGGTGCTCCTGTATATAACCATGTTATTACCTGGTACTCCTGTATATAACCATGTTATTGCCTGGTGCTCCTGTATATAACCATGTTGTTACCTGGTACTCCTGTATATTGTTATTACCTGGTGCCCCTGTATATAACCATGTTGTTACCTGGTGCTCCTGTATATAACCATGTTATTACCTGGTACTCCTGTATATAACCATGTTACCTGGTGCCTGTATATAACCATGTTATTACCTGGTGCTCCTGTATATAACCATGTTGTGCCTGGTGCTCCTGTATAGCCATGTTGTTGGTGCTCCTGTATGTAGCCATGTTGTGCCTGGTGCTCCTGTATATAACCATGTTATTGCCTGGTGCTCCTGTATATAACCATGTTGTTACCTGGTGCTTCCTGTATATGTTTTGCTCCTGTATATAACCATGTTATTACCTGGTACTCCTGTATATAACCATGTTATTTACCTGGTACTCCCTGTATATAACCATGTTATTACCTCCTGTATATAAACATGTTATTACCTGGTACTCCTGTATATAACCATGTTGTTACCTGGTACTCCTGTATATAGCCATGTTATTACCTGGTGCTCCTGTATATAAACCATGTTATTACCTGGTGCTCCTGTATATAACCATGTTGTTACCTGGTACTCCTGTATATAACCATGTTACCTGGTTGCTCCTGTATATAACCATGTTGTTACCTGGTGCTCCTGTATGCAAGCCATGTTGTTACCTGGTACTCCTGTATATAGCCATGTTGTTACCTGGTGCTCCTGTATATAACCATGTTATTACCTGGTGCTCCTGTATATAGCCATGTTGTTACCTGGTACTCCTGTATATAACCATGTTGTTACCTGGTGCTCCTGTATATAATGCATGTTGTTACCTGGTGCTCCTGTAATATAGCCATGTTATTACCTGGTGCTCCTGTATATAACCATGTTGTTGCCTGGTACTCCTGTAATATATGCATGTTGTTACCTGGTGCTCCTGTATAAACCGTGTTGTTACCTGGTACTCACTGTATATAACCATGTTATTACCTGGTGCTCCTGTATATAAATGTTATTACCTGGTACTCCTGTATATAGCCATGTTGTTGGTTGCTCCTGTATGCCGTGTTATTACCTGGTACTCCTGTATATAAACCGTGTTGTTACCTGGTGCTCCTGTATATAACCATGTTGTTACCTGGTGCTCCTGTATATAACCGTGTTGATACCTGGTGCTCCTGTATATAAGCCATGTTGTTATAGGTTGCTCCTGTATAAAACCATGTTGTTACCTGGTGCTCCTGTATATTAATGTTGTGCCTGGTGCTCCTGTATATAACCATGTTGATACCTGGTACTCCTGTATATAACATGTTACCTGGTGCTCCTGTATATAACCGTGTTGTGCCTGGTGCTCCGTGTATAACCATGTTGTTACCTGGTGCTCCTGTATATAGCCTCCTGTAATAACCATGTTGTTACCTGGTGCTTCCTGTATATAGCCATGTTCAATTACCTGGTGCTCCTGTATATAATAATGTTATTACCTGGGTACTCCTGTATATAGCCATGTTTACCTGGTGCTCCTGTATATAACCATGTTATTACCTGGTGCTCCTGTATATAGCCGTGTTGTTGCCTGGTGCCCTGTATATGGCCGTGTTGTTGCCTGGTGCTTCCATATGCAGCCATGTTGTTTACCTGGTGCTCCTGTATATAGTTATGTTGTTACCTGGTTGCTCCTGTATTTGTAAATGTTATTACCTGGTACTCTCTGTATATAAAGACCATGTTGTTACCTGGTGCTCCTTATTATATAATAAAGCCATGTTGATGCCTGGTGCTCCTGTATAATAACCATGTTGTGCCTGGTGCTCCCTGTATATAACCATGTTGTTGTCCTGTATATAACCATGTTGCCTGGTGCTCCTGTATATAGTCATGTTGTTATCTCCTGTATATAATAAATGTTATTACCTCCCCTGTATATAATACCATGTTATTTACCTGGTACTCCTGTATATAACCGTTATGTTGTGTCTCTGTATGTAACCATGTTGTTACCTGGTACTCCTGTATATAAGCCATGTTATTACCTGGTTACTCCTGTTATATGAGGATATGTGTTGTTATGGTGCTCCTGTATGTAATGTTATTACCTGTGTTGTGCCATGTTTATCGTTATTAATTGCTCTGTATGATACCATGTTACCTGGTACTCCTGTATATAGCCGTGTTATTACCTGGTTATCTGCATATGGGCATGTTGTGCCTCCTGTATATGCAATGTGTGTTGTTGCCTGGTGCTCCTGTAATATGACCATGTTGTTACCTGGTTATCCTGTAATATGCAATAAATGTTGTTACCTCCTGTATATAAAATGTTGTTACCTGGTTGCTCCTGTATATAACCGTGTTTGATTGGTGCTCCTGTATAACCGTGTTGTGCCTGGTGCTCCCTGTTATATAAACCGTGTTGTTACCTCCTGTGTAATGTTATTAATTTACCTGGTGCTCACTGTATATAGCCATGTTATGGCTGGTGCCCCTGTATATAACCGTGTTATTACCTGGTGCTCCTGTATATAACCATGTTGTTACCTGGGTACTCCTGTATATAACCATGTTGATGGCTGGTGCTTCCTGTATATAACCATGTTGTGCCTGGTGCTCCTGTATATAACCATGTTGTTACCTGGTGCTCCTGTATGTAATGCCATGTTATTACTGGTACCCCTGTATATAACCATGTTATTACCTGGGTACTCCTGTATATAGCCATGTTGATACCTGGTACTCCTGTATATAGCCATGTTATTACCTGGTGCTCCTGTATCAATGCCATGTTGTTACCTGGTGCTCCTGTTATAACTGGCCTATGCTCCTGTATATAGTCATGTTGTTTTCTGGTGCTCCTGTATAAACCATGTTGTTATCTGGTGCTCCTGTATGCAACCATGTTATATGGTTGCTCCTGTATGCAATAAATGTTGTTACCTGGTACTCCTGTATATAGCCATGTTTACCTGGTGCTCCTGTATATATATGTTGTTAACCTGGTGCTCCTGTATATAGCCATGTTATTACCTGGTACTCCTGTATATAGCCATGTTGTGCCTGGTGCTCTCTGTATATAACCATGTTATTGCCTGGTCTCCTGTAATATGGTCATGTTGTTACCGGTCCTGTATGCAATATGTTGTTACCTGGTGCTCCTGTATATAGCCATGTTATTACCTGGTACTCCTGTATATAAACCATGTTGTTACCTGGTACTCCTGTATATAACCATGTTGTTACCTGGTGCTCCTGTATATAACCATGTTGTTACCTGGTGCTCCTGTAATATGCCATGTTGTTACCTGGTGCTCCTGTATATAACCTGTTATTACCTCCTGTATATAGTTATGTTATTACCTGGTACTCCTGTATATAACCATGTTATTACCTCCCTGTATAAAACCATGTTGATTACCTGGTGCTCCTGTATATAGCCATGTTGTTACCTGGTGCTCCTGTATATAACCATGTTATTTACCTGGTGCTTCTGTATAAAACCATGTTGTTACCTGGTTCTCCTGTATATAAACCATGTTATTACCTGGTACTTCCTTTAATATGGCCGTGTTGTTACCTGGTGCTCCTGTATATAAACCATGTTGTTACCTGGTGCTCCTGTATAAGCCATGTTGTTACCTGGTTTGCTTCCTGTATATAACCATGTTATTACCTCCTGTATATAACCATGTTGTTACCTGTTCGCTCCTGTATAAACCATGTTGTTACCTGGTGCTCCCTGTATAACCATGGTGTTGCCGCAGTTGCTCCTGTAATATGACAATTTTGTTACCTGGTACTCCTGTATATAGCCATGTTGTGCCTGGTACTCTGTATATATGTAACCATGTTGTTACCTGGTGCTTCATAATAATATAGCCATGTCATTTACCTGGTGCTCCTGTATGTAACCATGTCATTGCCTGGTGCTCACTGTATATAACCAATGTTGTGCCTGGTACTCACCTGTAATATGACCATGTGATACCTGGTGCATTCATGTAATATAGCCATGTTATTACCTGGGTACTCCTGTATATAGCCATGTTGTTACCTAGTGCTCCTGTATGCACCCATGTTATTTACCTGGTGCTCCTGTATACTGACCATGTCGTTACCTGGCACTCCTGTATACAGCCATGTGTTACCTAATTTACTCCTGTATACAGCCATGTCATTACCCGGTACTCTCTGTATATAGCCATGTTATTGCACTCTCCTGTATATAGTTATATCATTACCTCCTGTATTTACTCCTGTATGCAGCCATGTCATTACCTGGTACTCCTGTATATAACCATGTTATTATCTGGTGCTCCTTTATATAGCCATGTTATTGCCTCTCTGTATATAACCATGTCATTACCTGGGCGCTCACACAATATATAGCCATGGTGTTACCTGGTGCTCCTGTATATGAAACCGTGGTGTGCCGCAGTACTCCTGTGTATTAGAAATGTTACTGGTGCTCCTGTATATAATGTGGTGTTGCCGATTGCTCCCTGTATATGGTCAATGTTATTACTGGTTGCTCCTGGCCCAATAAACCGTGTTGTTACCGGTGCTCCTGTATGGATTATGTCATTGCCTGTTGCTCCTATATGCGAGCCATGTTATTGCCTGGTACTCCTGTATGCAGCCATGTTGTGCCTGGTACTCACTGTAATACAGCCGTATTCTGTTTCCTCCTGTATAGCCATGTTGACCTGGTGCTCCTGTATGCAACCATGTTGTTACCTGGTACTCCCTGTATGCAATACAATGTTGTGCCTGGTGCTCCTGTATGCAGCCATGTTATTACCTGGTACTCCTGTATGTAACCGTGTTGTACCTGGTACTCCTGTATAGCCATGTTTATTGCCTGGTTCCTGTATGCAGCCATGTTAATGCCTGGGTACTCCTGTATGTAGCCGTGTTTGCTTACCTGGTCTCCTGTATGGGCCATGTTGATACCTGGTGCTCCTGTATAAAACCGTGTTTGTTACCTGGTCTCCTGTATGCAATGTGTTGTTACCTGGTGCTCCTGTATGTAATAAATGTTGTTACCTGGTGCCCCTGTATATATGTGTGTTATTTACCACTCCTGTATATAACCATGTTGTTACCTGGTTGCTCCTGTATATCCATGTTGTTACCCGGTGCCCCCTGTATATAAGCCATGTTGTGCCTGGTGCCCTGTATATAATAATGTTACATTACCTGGTGCCCTGTATATAACCATGTTGTTACCTGGTACTTCTGTATATAACCATGTTGTGCCTGATGCCCTGTATATGTAATCGTAATGTTATTACCTGTTACTTCCTGTATATAACCATGTTATTACCTGGTACTCCTGTATATAAACCATGTTATTGGCTGGGCTCCACAATATAACCATGTTACCTGGTACTACCTGTATATAGCCGTGTTGTGCCCTGGTACTCCCTGTATATAGCCATGTTGTTACCTGGTGCTCCTGTATGCAACCGTGTTGTGCCTGGTGCTCCTGTATATGTTATTGCCTCCTGTTGTGCCTGGTGCTCCTGTATGCAGCCATGTTGTTACCTGGTGCTCCTGTATATATGGCCATGTTATTACCTGGTGCTTCATGTATATGGCCATGTTATTACCTGGTCCCTGTATACAGCCATGTTATTACCCGGTACTCCTGTATGCAAACATGTTCATTCTGCTACTCTGTATACAGACCGTAAATTTATTACCTGGTCCTATTATTATAAAGACAAATGTATTGTACCTGGTGCTCCTGTATATGGACCGTGTTATTACCTGGTGCTCCTGTATATAACCATGTTGTTACCTGGTGCTCCTGTATATGACCGTGTTTTCTGGTGCTCCTGTTTATAGCCGTATTCGTTACCTGGTACTTCCTGTATAAAGTCATGTCGTTACCTGTGGTGCTCCCGTATAAAACCATGTTATTATAGTTACTCTCTGTATATAATACATGTTATTACTATCTGGTGCTTCCTGTTTATAACTCATGTTATTGCCACCTGGTGCTCCTGTATAACCGTGTTGTTACCTGGTGCTCCTGTATATAACCGTGGTGACCCAGTACTCCTAATATAGTCATGTTGATACCTGGTGCTCACTGTAATATAGCCATGTTGTTACCCGATTGCTCCTGTATATAGTTTAATGTCGTTACCTGGTACTCCTGTATATAACCGTATTACCTCTCTGTATGCAATAATGTTATTACCTACGGTACTCTCTGTATACAGCCATGTTATTACCTCCCTGTATACAGCCATGTTATTACC
>NW_027035420.1:0-10500 GCF_034236695.1 Oncorhynchus nerka | reverse complement strand
AGGATTAAGGTAAAACCAACATCATCTTGTAGGGAGAGGTAACGAGGTGACCGTAATGGTTGCAAACAGGATTAAGGTAAAACCAACATCATCTTGTAGGGAGCGGTAACGAGGTGACCGTAATGGTTGCAAACAGGATTAAGGTAAAACCAACATCATCTTGTAGGGAGAGGTAACGAGGTGACCGTAATGGTTGCAAACAGGATTAAGGTAAAACCAACATCATCTTGTAGGGAGAGGTAACGAGGTGACCGTAATGGTTGCAAACAGGATTAAGGTAAAACCAACATCATCTTGTAGGGAGAGGTAACGAGGTGACCGTAATGGTTGCAAACAGGATTAAGGTAAAACCAACATCATCTTGTAGGGAGAGGTAACGAGGTGACCGTAATGGTTGCAAACAGGATTAAGGTAAAACCAACATCATCTTGTAGGGAGAGGTAACGAGGTGACCGTAATGGTTGTAAACAGGATTAAGGTAAAACCAACATCATCTTGTAGGGAGAGGTAACGAGGTGACCGTAATGGTTGCAAACAGGATTAAGGTAAAACCAACATCATCTTGTAGGGAGAGGTAACGAGGTGACCGTAATGGTTGTAAACAGGATTAAGGTAAAACCAACATCATCTTGTAGGGAGCGGTAACGAGGTGACCGTAATGGTTGTAAACAGGATTAAGGTAAAACCAACATCATCTTGTAGGGAGAGGTAACGAGGTGACCGTAATGGTTGCAAACAGGATTAAGGTAAAACCAACATCATCTTGTAGGGAGAGGTAACGAGGTGACCGTAATGGTTGCAAACAGGATTAAGGTAAAACCAACATCATCTTGTAGGGAGAGGTAACGAGGTGACCGTAATGGTTGTAAACAGGATTAAGGTAAAACCAACATCATCTTGTAGGGAGCGGTAACGAGGTGACCGTAATGGTTGCAAACAGGATTAAGGTAAAACCAACATCATCTTGTAGGGAGCGGTAACGAGGTGACCGTAATGGTTGCTAAACAGGATTAAGGTAAAACCAACATCATCTTGTAGGGAGCGGTAACGAGGTGACCGTAATGGTTGCAAACAGGATTAAGGTAAAACCAACATCATCTTGTAGGGAGCGGTAACGAGGTGACCGTAATGGTTGCAAACAGGATTAAGGTAAAACCAACATCATCTTGTAGGGAGCGGTAACGAGGTGACCGTAATGGTTGCAAACAGGATTAAGGTAAAACCAACATCATCTTGTAGGAGAGGTAACGAGGTGACCGTAATGGTTGCAAACAGGATTAAGGTAAAACCAACATCATCTTGTAGGGAGCGGTAACGAGGTGACCGTAATGGTTGCAAACAGGATTAAGGTAAAACCAACATCATCTTGTAGGAGCGGTAACGAGGTGACCGTAATGGTTGCCAACAGGATTAAGGTAAAACCAACATCATCTTGTAGGGAGCGGTAACGAGGTGACCGTAATGGTTGCAAGCAGGATTAAGGTAAAACCAACATCATCTTGTAGGGAGCGGTAACGAGGTGACCGTAATGGTTGTAAACAGGATTAAGGTAAAACCAACATCATCTTGTAGGGAGCGGTAACGAGGTGACCGTAATGGTTGCAAACAGGATTAAGGTAAAAACCAACATCATCTTGTAGGGAGCGGTAACGAGGTGACCGTAATGGTTGCAAACAGGATTAAGGTAAAACCAACATCATCTTGTAGGGAGAGGTAACGAGGTGACCGTAATGGTTGCAAACAGGATTAAGGTAAAACCAACATCATCTTGTAGGGAGGTAACGAGTAGACCGTGAATGGGAAGGTAAACAGGATTGGGCGTAAACAACATCATCTTGTAGGAGAGGTAACGAGTGACCAGGTTAAGGCAAAACAGGACATGTAAACCAACATCATCTTGTAGACAACGCAGGTGACCGAATGGTTGCCAGCAGATTAAGGTAAACCAACATCTTAGAGAGAGAGGTAACGAGGTGACCGTAATGGTTGCAAACAGGATTAAGGTAAAAACCAACATCATCTTAAGGAGCGGTAACGAGGTGACCGTAATGGTCGCCAGCAGGATTAAGGTAAACCAACATCATCTTGTAGGAGCGGTAACGGCATAGACCGTAATGGTCGCCAGCAGGATTAAGGTAAAACCAACATCATCTTGTAGGGAGCGAACAGGTGACCGTAATGGCTTCCATTAAACAGGATTAAGGTAAACCAACATCATCTTGTAGGAGCGGTAACGAGGTGACCGTAATGGTTGCAAACAGGATTAAGGTAAAACCAACATCATCTTAGGAGCGGTAACGAGGTGACCGTAATGGTTGCAAACAGGATTAAGGCAAACCAACATCATCTTGTAGGAGAGGTAACGAGGTGACCGTAATGGTTGCAAACAGGATTAAGGTAAAACCAACATCATCTTGTAGGAGCGGTAACGAGGTGACCGTAATGGTTGCAAACAGGATTAAGGTAAAACCAACATCATCTTGTAGGGAGAGGTAACGAGGTGACCGTAATGGTTGCAAACAGGATTAAGGTAAAACCAACATCATCTTGTAGGGAGCAGGTAACGAGGTGACCGTAAATGGTTGCAAACAGGATTAAGGTAAACCAACATCATCCAGGAGAAAGTAACGCAGGGGACCGTAATGGCTACAGCAGATTACAAAAAATATCATTCTAGGGAGCGGTAACGAGGGTGACCGTAGAACATTCACAGGATTAAGGTAAACCAACATCTCTTGTAGGAGCGGCAACGGACCGAATACAAACAGGATTAAGGTAAACCAACATCATCTTAGGAGCGGTAACTAGGTGGACCGTAATGGTTGTAAACAGGATTAAGGTAAAACCAACATCATCTTGTAGGGAGAGGTAACGAGGTGACCGTAATGGTTGTAAACAGGATTAAGGTAAAACCAACATCATCTTGTAGGGAGCCGTAACGAGGTGACCGTAATGGCTGCAAAACAGGATTAAGGTAAAACCAACATCATCTTGTAGGGAGAGGTAACGAGTGACCGTAATGGTTGCAAACAGGATTAAGGTAAAACCAACATCATCTTGTAGGAGCGGTAACGAGGTGACCGAATGGTTGCAAACAGGATTAAGGTAAAACCAACATCATCTTGTAGGAGCGGTAACGAGGGGTGACCGTAATGGTTGCAAACAGGATTAAGGTAAAACCAACATCATCTTGTAGAGAGGTAACGAGGTGACCGTAATGGTTGTAAACAGGATTAAGGCAAAACCAACATCATCTTGTAGGAGCGGTAACGAGGTGACCGTAATGGTTGTAAACAGGATTAAGGTAAAACCAACATCATCTTAGGGAGCGGTAACGAGGTGACCCTAATGGTTGCAAAAGATTAAGGTAAAAAACCAACATCATCTTGTAGGGAGAGGTAATGAGGTGACCGTAATGGTTGCAAACAGGATTAAGGTAAAAAACCAACATCATCTTGTAGGAGCGAAACGAGTAAGTGACCGTAATGGTCGCCAGCAGGATTAAGGTAAACCACCATCATCTTGTAGGAGCGGCAAATCAGGTGACCGTAATGGTCGCCAGCAGGATTAAGGTAAAACCAACATCATCTTGTGAGCGGAACGAGGTGACCGTAATGGTTGCCAGCAGGATTAAGGTAAAACCAACATCATCTTTGTAGGGAGCGGTAACGAGGTGACCGTAATGGTTGCAAACAGGATTAAGGTAAAAACCAACATCATCTTGTAGGAGCGGTAACGAGATGACCGTAATGGTTGCAAACAGGATTAAGGTAAAACCAACATCATCTTGTAGGAGAGCGGCAACGAGGTGACCGTAATATTGCAAACAGGATTAAGGTAAAACCAACATCATCTAGGAGCGGTAACGAGATGACCGTAATGGTTGGGCAGCAGGATTAAGGTAAAACCAACATCATCTTGTAGGGAGCGGGGTAACGAGGTGACCGTAATGGTTGCAAACAGGATTAAGGTAAACCAACATCATCTTGTAGGAGCTGCACGAGGTGACCGTAATGGTTATGCAAACAGGATTAAGAAAACCAACATCATCTTGTAGGAGCGTAACGAGGTGACCGTAATGGTTGCAAACAGGATTAAGGTAAAACCAACATCATCTTGTAGGAGGTAACGAGGTGACCGTAATGGTTGTAAACAGGATTAAGGTAAAAACCAACATCATCTGTAGGAGCGGTAACGAGGTGACCGTAATGGTTGTAAACAGATTAAGGTAAAACCAACAAACATCATCTGTAGGGAGCGGTAACGAGGTGACCGTAATGGTTGCAAACAGGATTAAGGTTAAACCAACATCATCTTGTAGGGAGAGGTAACGAGGTGACCGTAATGACGAAACAGATTAAGGTAAAAAACATCATCTTGTAGGAGCGGTAACGAGGTGACCTAATGGTTGTAAACAGGATTAAGGTAAAACCAACATCATCTTGTAGGGAGCTGTAACGAGGTGACCGTAATGGTTGCAAACAGGATTAAGGTAAACCAACATCATCTTGTAGGGAGGGGTAATGAGGTGACCGTAATGGTCGCCAGCAGGATTAAGGTAAACCCGGTCCTTGTAGGGGAGCGGGTAATGAGACCGTAATGGGCCAGCAGGATTAAGGTAAAACCAACATCATCTTGTAGGGAGCGGTAACGATGCTGACATTAATGGTCGTCCAGCAGGATTAAGGTAAAACCAACATCATCTTTGAGGAGCGGTAACGAGGTGACCGTAATGGTCGCCAGCAGGATTAAGGTAAAACCAACATCATCTTGTAGGAGCGGTACCTGAGGTGACCATGCCCCAGATCAGGATTAAGGTAAAAACCAACATCATCTTGCCATGCTGCTGCTCCAGTTTCAACTGGCCTGGGCCCGCAGGACAATGTCCAGACTACCGGACATGATGACTCCTGCTGTCCCCAGTCCACCTGGCCATAATGTTGCTCCAGTTTCAACTGTCTCTGTCTTTTTTACTATATCCAACCATGCTGGGTCATTTGCAAACAGGATTAAGGTAAAACCAACATCATCTTGTAGGGAGCGGTAACGAGGTGACCGTAATGGTTGCAAACAGGATTAAGGTAAAACCAACATCATCTTGTAGGGAGCGGTAACGAGGTGACCGTAATGGTTGCAAACAGGATTAAGGTAAAACCAACATCATCTTGTAGGGAGCGGTAACGAGATGACCGTAATGGTTGGCAGCAGGATTAAGGTAAAACCAACATCATCTTGTAGGGAGCGGTAACGAGGTGACCGTAATGGTTGCAAACAGGATTAAGGTAAAACCAACATCATCTTGTAGGGAGCGGTAACGAGGTGACCGTAATGGTTGCAAACAGGATTAAGGTAAAACCAACATCATCTTGTAGGGAGCGGTAACGAGGTGACCGTAATGGTTGCAAACAGGATTAAGGTAAAACCAACATCATCTTGTAGGGAGCGGTAACGAGGTGACCGTAATGGTTGCAAACAGGATTAAGGTAAAACCAACATCATCTTGTAGGGAGCGGTAACGAGGTGACCGTAATGGTTGTAAACAGGATTAAGGTAAAACCAACATCATCTTGTAGGGAGCGGTAACGAGGTGACCGTAATGGTTGCAAACAGGATTAAGGTAAAACCAACATCATCTTGTAGGGAGCGGTAACGAGGTGACCGTAATGGTTGCAAACAGGATTAAGGTAAAACCAACATCATCTTGTAGGAGCGGTAACGAGGTGACCGTAATGGTTGCAAACAGGATTAAGGTAAAACCAACATCATCTTGTAGGGAGCGGTAACGAGGTGACCGTAATGGTTGCAAACAGGATTAAGGTAAAACCAACATCATCTTGTAGGGAGAGGTAATGAGGTGACCGTAATGGTTGCCAGCAGGATTAAGGTAAAACCAACATCATCTTGTAGGGAGCGGTAACGAGGTGACCGTAATGGTTGCCAGCAGGATTAAGGTAAAACCAACATCATCTTGTAGGGAGCGGTAACGAGGTGACCGTAATGGTCGCCAGCAGGATTAAGGTAAAACCAACATCATCTTGTAGGGAGCGGTAACGAGGTGACCGTAATGGTCGCCAGCAGGATTAAGGTAAAACCAACATCATCTTGTAGGGAGCGGTAACGAGGTGACCGTAATGGTTGCAAGCAGGATTAAGGTAAAACCAACATCATCTTGTAGGGAGCGGTAACGAGGTGACCGTAATGGTTGCAAACAGGATTAAGGTAAAACCAACATCATCTTGTAGGGAGCGGTAACGAGGTGACCGTAATGGTTGCAAACAGGATTAAGGTAAAACCAACATCATCTTGTAGGGAGCGGTAACGAGGTGACCGTAATGGTTGCAAACAGGATTAAGGTAAAACCAACATCATCTTGTAGGGAGCGGTAACGAGATGACCGTAATGGTTGGCAGCAGGATTAAGGTAAAACCAACATCATCTTGTAGGGAGCGGTAACGAGGTGACCGTAATGGTTGCAAACAGGATTAAGGTAAAACCAACATCATCTTGTAGGGAGCGGTAACGAGGTGACCGTAATGGTTGCAAACAGGATTAAGGTAAAACCAACATCATCTTGTAGGAGCGGTAACGAGGTGACCGTAATGGTTGCAAACAGGATTAAGGTAAAACCAACATCATCTTGTAGGGAGCGGTAACGAGGTGACCGTAATGGTTGCAAACAGGATTAAGGTAAAACCAACATCATCTTGTAGGGAGAGGTAACGAGGTGACCGTAATGGTTGTAAACAGGATTAAGGTAAAACCAACATCATCTTGTAGGGAGCGGTAACGAGGTGACCGTAATGGTTGCAAACAGGATTAAGGTAAAACCAACATCATCTTGTAGGGAGCGGTAACGAGGTGACCGTAATGGTTGCCAAGCAGGATTAAGGTAAAACCAACATCATCTTGTAGGGAGCGGTAACGAGGTGACCGTAATGGTTGCAAACAGGATTAAGGTAAAACCAACATCATCTTGTAGGGAGAGGTAACGAGGTGACCGTAATGGTTGCAAACAGGATTAAGGTAAAACCAACATCATCTTGTAGGGAGCGGTAACGAGGTGACCGTAATGGTTGCCAGCAGGATTAAGGTAAAACCAACATCATCTTGTAGGGAGCGGTAACGAGGTGACCGTAATGGTCGCCAGCAGGATTAAGGTAAAACCAACATCATCTTGTAGGGAGCGGTAACGAGGTGACCGTAATGGTTGCAAACAGGATTAAGGTAAAACCAACATCATCTTGTAGGGAGCGGTAACGAGGTGACCGTAATGGTCGCCAGCAGGATTAAGGTAAAACCAACATCATCTTGTAGGGAGCGGTAACGAGGTGACCGTAATGGTTGCAAACAGGATTAAGGTAAAACCAACATCATCTTGTAGGGAGCGGTAACGAGGTGACCGTAATGGTCGCCAGCAGGATTAAGGTAAAACCAACATCATCTTAGGAGCGTGTAACGCAGGTGACCGTAATGGTTGCAAACAGGATTAAGGTAAAACCAACATCATCTTGTAGGGAGCGGTAACGAGGTGACCGTAATGGTTGCAAACAGGATTAAGGTAAAACCAACATCATCTTGTAGGGAGCGGTAACGAGGTGACCGTAATGGTTGCAAGCAGGATTAAGGTAAAACCAACATCATCTTGTAGGAGCGGTAACGAGGTGACCGTAATGGTTGCAAACAGGATTAAGGTAAAACCAACATCATCTTGTAGGAGCGGTAACGAGGTGACCGTAATGGTTGCAAACAGGATTAAGGTAAAACCAACATCATCTTGTAGGGAGCGGTAACGAGGTGACCGTAATGGTTGCCAGCAGGATTAAGGTAAAACCAACATCATCTTGTAGGAGCGGTAACGAGGTGACCGTAATGGTTGCAAACAGGATTAAGGTAAAACCAACATCATCTTGTAGGAGCGGTAACGAGGTGACCGTAATGGTTGCAAACAGGATTAAGGTAAAACCAACATCATCTTGTAGGGAGAGGTAACGAGGTGACCGTAATGGTTGCAAACAGGATTAAGGTAAAACCAACATCATCTTGTAGGAGCGGTAACGAGGTGACCGTAATGGTTGCAAACAGGATTAAGGTAAAACCAACATCATCTTGTAGGAGCGGTAACGAGGTGACCGTAATGGTTGCCAGCAGGATTAAGGTAAAACCAACATCATCTTGTAGGGAGCGGTAACGAGGTGACCGTAATGGTTGCCAGACAGGATTAAGGTAAAACCAACATCATCTTGTAGGGAGCGGTAACGAGGTGACCGTAATGGTTGCAAACAGGATTAAGGTAAAACCAACATCATCTTGTAGGGAGCGGTAACGAGGTGACCGTAATGGTTGCAAACAGGATTAAGGTAAAACCAACATCATCTTGTAGGGAGCGGTAACGAGGTGACCGTAATGGTTGCAAACAGGATTAAGGTAAAACCAACATCATCTTGTAGGGAGCGGTAACGAGGTGACCGTAATGGTCGCCAGAGCAGGATTAAGGTAAAACCAACATCATCTTGTAGGGAGCGGTAATGAGGTGACCGTAATGGTTGCCAGCAGGATTAAGGTAAAACCAACATCATCTTGTAGGGAGCGGTAACGAGGTGACCGTAATGGTTGCCAGCAGGATTAAGGTAAAACCAACATCATCTTGTAGGGAGCGGTAACGAGGTGACCGTAATGGTTGCCAGCAGGATTAAGGTAAAACCAACATCATCTTGTAGGGAGCGGTAACGAGGTGACCGTAATGGTTGCAAACAGGATTAAGGTAAAACCAACATCATCTTGTAGGGAGCGGTAACGAGGTGACCGTAATGGTTGCCAGCAGGATTAAGGTAAAACCAACATCATCTTGTAGGGAGCGGTAACGAGGTGACCGTAATGGTTGCCAGCAGGATTAAGGTAAAACCAACATCATCTTGTAGGGAGCGGTAACGAGGTGACCGTAATGGTTGCAAAGCAGGATTAAGGTTAAACCAACATCATCTTGTAGGGAGCGGTAACGAGGTGACCGTAATGGTCGCCAGCAGGATTAAGGTAAAACCAACATCATCTTGTAGGGAGCGGTAACGATGGCAGACCAGTAATGGTCGCGAAACAGGATTAAGGCAAAACCAACATCATCTTGTAGGAGCGGTAACGAGGTGACCGTAATGGTTGCAAACAGGATTAAGGTAAAACCAACATCATCTTGTAGGGAGCGGTAACGAGGTGACCGTAATGGTCGCCAGCAGGATTAAGGTAAAACCAACATCATCTTGTAGGGAGCGGTAACGAGGTGACCGTAATGGTCGCAAACAGGATTAAGGTAAAACCAACATCATCTTGTAGGGAGCGGTAACGAGGTGACCGTAATGGTTGCAAACAGGATTAAGGTAAAACCAACATCATCTTGTAGGAGCGTAACGAGGTGACCGTAATGCAATTGTAGTGACGTATGGTTGCAAACAGTTAAGGTAAAACCAACATCATCTTGGGAGCGTAGAGGTGACCGTAATGGTTGCCAGCAGGATTAAGGTAAACCAACATCATCTTGTAGGGAGAGGTAACGAGGTGACCGTAATGGTTGCAAACAGGATTAAGGTAAAACCAACATCATCTTGTAGGGAGCGGTAACGAGATGACCGTAATGGTTGCAAACAGGATTAAGGTAAAACCAACATCATCTTGTAGGAGCGGTAACGAGGTGACCGTAATGGTCGCCAAGCAGGATTAAGGTAAAACCAACATCATCTTGTAGGGAGCGGTAACGAGGTGACCGTAATGGTCGCCAGCAGGATTAAGGTAAATCCAACATCATCTTGTAGGGAGAGGTAACGAGGTGACCGTAATGGTTGCAAACAGGATTAAGGTAAAACCAACATCATCTTGTAGGGAGCGGTAACGAGATGACCGTAATGGTTGCAAACAGGATTAAGGTAAAACCAACATCATCTTGTAGGGAGCGGTAACGAGGTGACCGTAATGGTTGCAAACAGGATTAAGGTAAAACCAACATCATCTTGTAGGGGAGCGGTAACGAGGTGACCGTAATGGTTGCCAGCAGGATTAAGGTAAAACCAACATCATCTTGTAGGGAGCGGTAACGAGGTGACCGTAATGGTTGCCAGCAGGATTAAGGTAAAACCAACATCATCTTGTAGGGAGCGGTAACGAGGTGACCGTAATGGTTGCAAGCAGGATTAAGGTAAAACCAACATCATCTTGTAGGGAGCGGTAACGAGGTGACCGTAATGGTTGCAAACAGGATTAAGGTAAAACCAACATCATCTTGTAGGGAGCGGTAACGAGGTGACCGTAATGGTTGCCAGCAGGATTAAGGTAAAACCAACATCATCTTGTAGGGAGCGGTAACGAGGTGACCGTAATGGTTGCCAGCAGGATTAAGGTAAAACCAACATCATCTCAGGGAGCGGTAACGAGGTGACCGTAATGGTTGCCAGCAGGATTAAGGTAAAACCAACATCATCTTGTAGGGAGAGGTAACGAGGTGACCGTAATGGTTGC
>NW_027035419.1:0-10496 GCF_034236695.1 Oncorhynchus nerka | reverse complement strand
GGGTTGCGGGTTGGAGCGAGCGGTCGCATCTGCACTCGGTCCGCAGGTAGTATTACATTTCATTACATTTCATTATAGTACAACGTTTGATTTGTCTAATCTTAGCAATTCTTCTTAGCTAGCTACATAGCATCTTTGCATCATAGATAATTGCGTAATTATCGTATTTCATCGTCCTAGTCTACACTGCCCTGCATCTAAGCGGCTGCTAGATCACTTAGCTAGTCCACCGTCTACCGATTAGCAGCACAACTATTACACTCAACTGAACGACTTGATTAGTGTAGTGTTAGCTAGCTACATAGTTGTCTTTGCTGCCTTCGTACCCAAGATAATTGTGTAGTTTAGAGTGTGTAGTTTTATGTCGTCCTAACATAGGAGACTCTGCTGGCTAGCCAACAGCTAGTCAACGTCTGCGAACAGAACTTCTGCACTCAACAATCGGTCGCATTTCGCTTCGCTCCACAGGTAGTATCACATTTTCATTTCATTTCATTACAGTACAACGCCTTGATTTGTTTGATCGTAGCTAGCTACATAGCTAGCTACACATAGCCATCTTTGGATCAAGATAATTGTGTAGTCTAGAGCGATTTCCTAGGTTAGCTAGCCAGCTATTGTTAAGTTCTTTTAGCATGGCGTAAACGTAATCAACACTGCTAGCTAGCCAGCTGGCCCCGAATAGCAGCACAGTAGAAACTATTACACTCAGCGGAGCGACGATTCGTGTAGTGTCAACAACGCAGCCAATGCCAGCTAGCCTACATAGTCAACAACGCAGCCTCTGCCAGCTAGCCTACTTCAGCAGTACTGTATCATTTTAATCATTTTAGTCAATAAGATTCTTGCTACGTAAGCAACTTTCTGAACACTCGTGACGTGTAGTCCACTTGTCATTCAATCTCCTTTGCATTAGCGTAGCCTCTTGTGTAGCCTGTCAGCTATGTGTCTGTCTATCCCCTGTTCTCTCCTCTCTGCACAGACCATACAAACGCTCCCACACCGCGTGGCGCGGCCACGCTAATCTGGTGGTCCCAGCGCGCACGACCCACGTGGGTTCCAGGTCTCCGGTAGCCTCTGGAACTGCCGATCTGCGGCCAACAAGGCAGAGTTCATCTCCGCCTATGTCTCCCTAGTCCCTCGACTTCTTGGCACTGACGGAAACATGGATCACCACAGACAACTTTTCTTCTCCTACTGCTCTCTCTTCGTCTGCCCCGCGTGTTCTCGCACACCCGAGGCTTCTGGTCAGCGGGGTGGTGGCACCCGGGATCCTCATCTCTCCCAAGTGGTCATTCTCTCTTTCTCCCCTTACCCATCTGTCTATCGCCTCCTTTGAATTCCATGCTGTCACAGTTACCAGCCCTTTCAAGCAACATCCTTATCATTTATCGCCCTCCAGGTTCCCTCGGAGAGTTCATCAATGAGCTTGATGCCTTGATAAGCTCCTTTCCTGAGGACGGCTCACCTCTCACAGTTCTGGGCGACTTTAACCTCCCCACGCCTACCTTTGACTCATTCCTCTCTGCCTCCTTCTTTCCACTCCTCTCCTCTTTTGACCTCACCCCTCTCACCTTCCCCCCTACTCACAAGGCAGGAAATACGCTCGACCTCATCTTTACTAGATGCTGTTCTTCCACTAACCTCGTTGCAACTCCTCCAAGTCTCCGACCACTACCTTGTATCCTTTTCCCTCTACTCTCATCCAACATGCCACACTGCCCCTACTCGGATGGTATCGCCGTCCCAGCCTTCGCTCTCTCTCCCCGCTACTCTCCTCTTCCATCCTATCATCTCTTCCCTCTGCTCAAACCTTCTCAACCTATCTCCTGATTCTGCCTCCCTCAACCTCCCTCTCCTCCCTTTCTGCATCCTTGACTCTCTATGTCCCCCTATCCTCAGGCAGCCTCGGTCCTCCTCCCGCTCCGTGGCTCGGCGGCTGTGCAGGCACACAGAACAGGAGCTCCGGGCAGCCGAGCGGAAATGGAGAAAAGCTACTTCTCCCCTGCAGGACTGACATCCTTTCCTCCCTCCTCTCTACATTCTCCTCTTCTCTCTCTGCTGCTAAAGCCACTTTCTACCACTCTAGAATTCCAAGCATCTGCCTCTAACCCTAGGAGCTCTTGCAACCTTCTCCTCCCTCCTGAATCCCCTCCTCCCCTCCCCCTCCTCCTCTCTGCAGATGACTTCTCGCCAACCATTTTGAAAAGAAGGTCGGACGACATCCGATCCTCGTTGCTAAGTCAAACGACACCGCTGGTTCTGCTCACACTGCCCTACCCTGTGCTCTGACCTCTTTCCTCCTCTCTCCAGATGAAATCACGTTGTCTTGTGACGGCCGGCCGCCCAACAACTGCCCGCTTGACCCTATCCCTCCTCTCTTCCAGACCATTTCCGGAGACCTTCTCCCTTACCTCACTCGCTCATCAACTCATCCCTGACCGCTGGCTACGTCCCTTCCGTCTTCAAGAGAGGCGAGAGTTGCACCCCTTCTGAAAAAACCTACACTTTCGATCCCTCGATGTCAACAACTACAGACCAGTATCCTCTCTTTCTTTTCTCTCCAAAACTCTTGAGCGTGCCGGCCCTTGGCCAGCTCTCCACTATCTCTCAGAATGACCTTCTTGATCCAAATCAGTCGGGTTTCAAGACTAGTCATTCAACTGAGACTGCTCTTCTCTGTATCACGGAGGCGCTCCACTGCTAAAGCTAACTCTCTCTCCTCTGCTCTCATCCTTCTAGACCTATCGGCTGCCTTCGATACTGTGAACCATCAGATCCTCCTCTCCACCCTCTCCGAGTTGGGCATCTCCGGCGCGGCCCACGCTGAGTTGCGTCCTACCCGACAGGTCGCTCCTGCCAGGTGGCGTGGCGAGAATCCGTCTCCACACCACGTGCTCTCACCACTGGTGTCCCCCAGGGCTCTGTTCTAGGCCCTCTCCTATTCTCGCTATACACCAAGTCACTTGGCTCTGTCATAACCTCACATGGTCTCTCCTATCATTGCTATGCAGACGACACAAATTAATCTTCCTTTCCCCTTCTGATGACCAGGTGGCTAATCGCATCTCTGCATGTCTGGCAGATATATCCCGTGTGGATGACGGATCACCACCTCAAGCTGAACTTACCGGCAAGACGGAGCTGCTCTTCCTCCCGGGAAGGACTGCCCGTTCCATGATCTCGTCATCACGGTTGACAGCCATTGTGTCCTCCTCCCAGAGCGCTAAGAACCTTGGCGTGATCCTGGACAACACCCTGTCGTTCTCCAACTAACATCAAGGCGGTGGCCCGTTCCTGCAGGTTCATGCTCTACAACATCCGCAGAGCACGACCCTGCCTCACACAGGAAGGCGCAGGTCCTAATCCAGGCTGCTTGTCATCTCCGTCTGGATTACTGCAACTCGCTGTTGGCTGGGCTCCTGCCTGTGCCATTAAACCCCTACAACTCATCCAGAACGCCGCAGCCCGTCTGGTGTTCAACCTTCCCAGTTCTCTCACGTCACCCCGCTCCTCCGCTCCCTCCACTGGGCTTCCAGTTGAAGCTCGCATCCGCTACAAGACCATGGGTGCTTGCCTACGGAGCTGTGAGGGGAACGGCACCTCAGTACCTCCAGGCTCTGATCAGGCCCTACACCCAAACAAGGGCACTGCGTTCATCCACCTCTGGCCTGCTCGCCTCCCTACCACTGAGGAAGTACAGTTCCCGCTCAGCCCAGTCAAAACTGTTCGCTGCTCTGGCCCCCCAATGGTGGAACAAACTCCCTCACGACGCCAGGACAGCGGAGTCAATCACCACCTTCCGGAGACACCTGAAACCCCACCTCTTTATGGAATACCTAGGATAGGATAAAGTAATCCTTCTCACCCCCCTTAAAAGACCTAGATGCACTATTGTAAAGTGGCTGTTCCACTGGATGTCATAAGGTGAAAGCACCAATTTGTAAGTCGCTCTGGATAAGAGCGTCTGCTAAATGACTTAAATGTAATGTAAATGATTATACTAAGGTGTTGTGGACAGCGGTTGGGTGTAAGCCACGTGTTCAATCACAGTGCTAGGCACTTGTTTCTTTGTGTGTGTTTCCCAAACGTGAAACCTTAACTTAACCATTCAGAATGAATTCCTGTACTTAACTGTGGAGATGGTTTTGTTTTAACCCTATCCAAAACCTTTGATGTCTATGGACAAGGGTTTGGACATCTGACTCTGCAGAGAGAATGGGAAAGCAGGGGGTTGAAACACACTGATGTAACTGGCAGCTTTAGGCTGTCAGATCAGTCACTTCCCAGGCTAGGCTCCAGCACCTGGTAATGTACAAGCATCCTCTAATGAATACAGGAATAAACATGTTGCTACACGCTGACACATCATGGACAAACTGCCATTCATTAATTAATTAACCACAAAATATAGGAAGTGACAAGTTAGTTTAGATAATTTTTAAAACTCAAGACATTTAATTAAAGATATGCAAATGTGAATTCAACGTTAATATAGAAAATATTTTCAGAGTACATTACAGACTCCTAAAACATTTATCTCAGAGAGTGAGAGAGAAGGAGAGAGAGAAGGAGAGAGAGAGAGAAGAAGAGAGGGGTTGAGAGATAGAGAGGGAGAGAAAAATATATGTACATATATATACACTACCGTTCAAAAGTTTGGGGTCACTTAGAAATGTCCTTGCTTTTGAAAGAAAAGCAATTTTTTTGCCCATTAAAATAACATCAAATTGATCAGAAATACAGTGTAGACATTGTTAATGTTGTAAATGACTATTGTAGCTGGAAACAGCTGATTCTTATGGAATATCTACATAGGCGTACACTCCTGGGTCCCAATGGCACGTTGTGTTAGCTAATCCAAGTTGATCCCTTTAAAAAGCTAATTGATCATTAGAAAACCCTTTTGCAATTATGTTAACACAGCTGAAAACTGTTGTTGTCATTAAAGAAGCAATAAAACGGGCCTTCTTTAGACTAGTTGAGTATCTGGAGCATCAGCATTTGTGGGTTCAATTACAGGCTCAAAATGGCCAGAAACAAAGAACTTTCTTCTGAAATGTTCAGACTGTTCTTGTTTGGAGGAATGAAGGCTATTCCATGCGAGAAATTGCCAAGAAACTGAAGATCTCGTACATCGTTGTGTACTACTCCCTTCACAGAACAGCACAAATGGGCTCTAACCAGAATAGAAAGAGGCGTGGGAGGCCCCGGTGCACAACTGAGCAAGAGGACAAGTACATTAGAGTGTCTAGTTTGAGAAACAGAAGCCTCACAAGTTCTCAACTGGCAGCTTCATTAAATAGTACAGGATCCCGCAGGACGGTTGAGCTAACGTGGGCTAATGTGATTAGCATGAGGTTGTAAGAAACAAACAAAAATCCCAGGACATAGATATATCTGATATGGGCAGAAAGCTTAAATTCTTGTTAATCTAACTGCACTGTCAAATTTACAGTAGCTATTACTGTGAAAGAATACCATGCTATTGTTTGAGGAGAGTCCACAGTTATGAACTTGAAAATGTATTAATAAACCAATTAGGCACATTTGGGCAGACTTGATACAACATTTTGAACAGAAATGCAACGGTTCATTGAATCAGTCTGAAACTTTGCACATACATGAATCAGTGCACATAAAATCTAAATTGCACCTAAACTGGAATAATACATTGTGGTCTTTCTTTTGCATTTCAAAGATAATTTTTAAAAATGTAACGCATGTTTTTGTCTTTGTATAAGAGCGTCTGCTAAATGACTTAAATGTTAAATGTTGTATAATCTTTTACCAGATCTAATGTGTTATATTCTCCTACATTAATTTCACATTTCCACAAACTTCAAAGTGTTTCATTTCAAATGGTATCAAGAATATTCATATCCTTGCTTCAGGTAATGAGCTAGAAGCAGTTAGATTTGGGTATGTCATTTTAGACAAAAATTGAAAAAAGGGTCCGATCCTCCAACAAAATGTTTAATTGCTGAGCGCTTTGTCCCTACCAGCCTATTGTGTCATACTCGCAAATGCTTCACAATGTCAAATCAATTCAAATCAAATTGTTTTGGTCACATACACATGTATGGCAGAGGTTATTGCGGGTGAAGCGAAATTCTTCTGCTTCTAGTTCCGACAGCGCAGCAATATATAACTAGTAATATCTAACCATTCAAAACAAATACCTAATACACACAAATCTAAGTAAAGGAATGGAATTAAGAATATCTAAATGTCAGAGCGGCATAGAGCGGCATAGACTAATAATGTTTACTAATACATGTCAGAGCGGCATAGACTAATAATGTTTACTAATACATGTCAGAGCGGCATAGACTAATAATGTTTACTAATACATGTCAGAGTGGCATAGACTAATAATGTTTACTAATACATGTCAGAGTGGCATAGACTAATAATGTTTACTAATACATGTCAGAGTGGCATAGACTAATAATGTTTACTAATACATGTCAGAGTGGCATAGACTAATAATGTTTACTAATACATGTCAGAGTGGCATAGACTAATAATGTTTACTAATAAATGTCAGAGTGGCATAGACTAATAATGTTTACTAATACATGTCAGAGTGGCATAGACTAATAATGTTTACTAATACATGTCAGAGTGGCATAGACTAATAATGTTTACTAATACATGTCAGAGTGGCATAGACTAATAATGTTTACTAATAAATGTCAGAGTGGCATACACTAATAATGTTTACTAATTCATGTCAGAGTGGCATAGACTAATAATGTTTACTAATAAATGTCAGAGTGGCATAGACTAATAATGTTTACTAATACATGTCAGAGTGGCATAGACTAATAATGTTTACTAATACATGTCAGAGTGGCATAGACTAATAATGTTTACTAATACATGTCAGAGTGGCATAGACTAATAATGTTTACTAATACATGTCAGAGTGGCATAGACTAATAATGTTTACTAATACATGTCAGAGTGGCATAGACTAATAATGTTTACTAATACATGTCAGAGTGGCATAGACTAATAATGTTTACTAATACATGTCAGAGCGGCATAGACTAATAATGTTTACTAATAAATGTCAGAGTTGTCACGCCTTGGTCATAGTGTTTTGTGTTTTCGTTATATATTTTGGTCAGGCCAGGGTGTGACATGGGTTTATGTGTTGTGGTTCGTATTGGGGTTTTATAGGATTTGGGATTGCTAATGATTAGGGGTGTGTCTAGTTAGGCTTGGCTGCCTGAGGCGGTTCTCAATCAGAGTCAGGTGATTCTTGTTGTCTCTGATGGGGAACCGTATTTAGGTAGCCTGAGTTTCACTTTGTATTTCGTGGGTGATTGTTCCTGTCTCTGTGTAGTGTTCCCCAGATAGGCTGTAATAGGTTTCACGTTCCGTTTGTTGTTTTCGTATTTATAAGTTATTTCATGTATCTTTCACTTTTTCCATTAAAGTCATGAGTAACCACCACGCTGCATTTCGGTCCTCTCTTTCTACAAACGAAGAACGCCGTTACAGAATCACCCACCACACACGGACCGAGTGGCGTGGTTACAGGCAGCGACAGCAGGAGCGAAAGGAGGCACTTACGAGAGCTGAGAGACGCTGTTATGAGGACGTTATGGACAGCAGAAGCATGGAGTATACGACGTGGGATGAAATAGACAGGTGGGCGGTCGACCCAGAGAGAGTGCCGGAGCCCGCCTGGGATTCGCTAGAGCAGTGCGAAGAGGGCTATAGGCGAATGGAGTTGGAGAAACAGACACGGCGGCGCAGAAGGAAGCCCGAAAAGCAACCCCAAGAATTTATTGGGGGAGGCTCAGAGGGAGAGTGGCTGAGTCAGGAGTCAGACCTGAGCCAACTCTCCCTGTTAATCGTGAGGAGCAGCTGCAGTGGGAGAGGCTGCACCACTTGGAGAATTGGACATGGGAGGAAGAACTGGATCGGAAAAGGACCCTGGGCTCAGCCTGGTGAATATCGCCGCCCCAAGGAGGAACTAGAGGCGGCAGCGGAGAGGCGCTGGTATGAGGAGGCACACGGCGGCAATGGAAGCCTGAAAAGCAGCCCCAAAAAAATATTGGGGGGGGCTTAATGGGAGTATGGCTATGCCAGGTAGGAGACCTGCGCAAACTCCCTGTGCTTTCCGGTGGGCTAGAGAGACCGGGCAGACACCGTGTTATGCTATGGAGCGTACGGTGTTTCCAGTGCGGGTGCATAGCCCGGTGCGGTACATACCAGCCCTTCGTATTGGCCGGGCTAGAGTGGGCATCGAACCAGGTAAGCTTGGGCAGGCTCGGTGCTCAAGAGCTCCAGTGCGCCTGCAAGGTCCGGTCTATCCAGAGCCACCTCCACACACCAGTCCTCCGGTAGCAGCTCCCCGCACCAGGCTTCCTGTGCGTGTCCTCGGCCCAGTACCACCAGTGCCAGCACCACGCATCAGGCCTTCAGTGCGCCTCGCCTGTTCAGCACAGCCAGAGCCTTCCTTCCCTCCTACGCTGTCGGAGTCTCCCGCCTGTTCAGCGCTATCAGAGCCTTTCTCCTCTCCTGCGCTGCCGGAGTCTCCCGCCTGTTCAGCGCTTCCAGAGCCTTTCTCCTCTCCTGCGCTGCCGGAGTCTCCCGCCTGTTCAGCGCTTCCAGAGCCTTCCTCCTCTACAGAGATGCCGGAGTCTCCCGCCTGTTCAGCGCTTCCAGAGCCTTCCTCCTCTACAGCGCTGCCGGAGTCTCCCGCCTGTTCAGCGCTTCCAGAGCCTTCCTCCTCTACAGCGCTGCCGGAGCCTCCTGCCTGTTCGGAACAGCCTGAGCTGCCAGTCTGCAGGGAGCTGTCAGTCTGCAAGGTGCTGTCAGTCTGCATGAAGCAGCCAGAGATGTCAGTCTGCAAAGAGCTGCCAGTCTGCAAGGAGCTGTCAGTCTGCAAGGAGCTGCCAGTCTGCAGGGTGCTGTCAGCCTGCATGGAGCAGTCAGTGCAGTCAGTCTGCATGAAGCAGCCAGAGCTGTCAGTCTGCAAGGAGCTGTCAGTCTGCAAGGAGCTGTCAGTCTGCAAGGAGCTGCCAGTCTGCAGGGTGCTGTCAGCCTGCATGGAGCAGTCAGAGCTGTCAGTCTGTATGAAGCAGCCAGAGATGTCAGTCTGCATGAAGCAGCCAGAGCTGTCAGTCTGTATGAAGCAGCCAGAGCTGTCAGTCTGCATAGAACAGCTAGATCTGCCAATCAGCCATGATCTTCTAGATCTGCCAGTCAACCAGATTCTACCAGATCTGCCAGTCAACCAGAAACTTCCAGATCTGCTAGTCAACCAGAATCTTCCAGATCTGCTAGTCAACCAGAATCTTCCAGATCTGCTAGTCAGTGCAGTCAGTCTGCATGAAGCAGCCAGAGCTGTCAGTCTGCAAGGAGCTGTCAGTCTGCAAGGAGCTGTCAGTCTGCAAGGAGCTGTCAGTCTGCAAGGAGCTGTCAGTCTGCAAGGAGCTGCCAGTCTGCAGGGTGCTGTCAGCCTGCATGGAGCAGTCAGAGCTGTCAGTCTGTATGAAGCAGCCAGAGATGTCAGTCTGCATGAAGCAGCCAGAGCTGTCAGTCTGTATGAAGCAGCCAGAGATGTCAGTCTGCATAGAACAGCTAGATCTGCCAATCAGCCATGATCTTCTAGATCTGCCAGTCAACCAGAATCTTCCAGATCTGCTAGTCAACCTGAATCTTCCAGATCCGCCAGCCAGCCAGGATCTACCGGAGCCTACTACCTACCTGAACTTCATCTCAGTACTGGGCTTCCTCTCAGTACTGGGCTTCCTCTCAGTGCTGGGCTTTCTCTCAGTACTGGGCTTCCCCTCAGTCCCGAGCTGCCCCTCAGTCCCGAGCTGCCCCTCAGTCACGAGCTGCCCCTCAGTTCAGTGGGGTTCTGGGTGAGGACTATTAGGCCATTGGTCGGCGGCGAGGGTGGATTATCCCAGGACGCGAAGGGGAGGAACTAGGACATTAATGGAGTGGGGTCCACGTCCCGAGCCGGAGCCGCCACCATGGACAGACGCCCACCCGGACCCTCCCTTTGGTTTTGAGGTGCGTCCGGGAGTCCGCACCTTAGGGGGGGGGGGGTTTCTGTCATGCCTTGGTCATAGTGTTTTGTGTTTTCAACTTATATATTTTGGTCAGGCCAGGTGAGCATGGGTTTATGTGTTGTGGGTTCGATTGGGTTTTAGGATTTGGGATTGCTAATGATTAGGGGTGTGTCTAGTTAGGCTTGGTTACCTGAGGCGGTTCTCAATCAGAGTCAGGTGATTCTTGTTGTCTCTGATGGGGAACCGTATTTAGTAGCCTGCGTTTGCCCTTTGTATTTCTCGGTGATTGTTCCTGTCTCTGTGTAGTGTTCACCAGATAGGTTGTAATAGGTTTAATGCTCCGTTTGTTGTTTTCAGATTTATAAGTTATTTCATGTATCGTTCACTTTTTCCATTAAAGTCATGAGTAACCACCACGCTGCATTTCGGTCCTCTCTTTCTACAAACGAAGAACGC
>NW_027035418.1:0-10495 GCF_034236695.1 Oncorhynchus nerka | reverse complement strand
ATTCTGTCAAATCAACTGACTGACTGATCTACTTACTAGATGAAAGCTTTGACTACCTTGAGGAGTGAAATGTTGACCTACTGAGGGGGAATGAGTGTTCAACCATCCCAATGGACACACACTGGTTGACTCAACGTTGTTTCCACGTCATTACGTTGAACCAATTTGGAATAGACGTTGAATTGATGTCTGTGCCTAGTGGAAAGGATGTGTCCCAAATTGCATACTATTCCCTATTTAGTGCGTTATTTTTGACTAGGCCCTATAGGGCTCTGGTTAAAAATAGTGCACTATATAGGAAGTAGGGTGCCATTTGGTACAGAGATAGGTCTGATAGTAGAGTTCCAACTTTAGCTTTCTCATCAATTGCAGGTAATATGTTTGTCTTTGCAATAGACTTTTGCAACAAGTACACATATATCTAAATGTATTCATTCTATGTAATCTGTCCTATCATATTCTAATTCTTATTTTTTCAATCCAGCATCAATGTAAAATCTATTGTATTAAGGCTTTTAACTCAACCAAAAACAGTTGTGTTGTCCAGTATCATTTCAGCCCTGTATGTCCATCCTCTCCTCTTCGTTCTGGGGTAACTCCTTTGGGGCCCTCCTGTTTTTGTAATTTCCCTCTATCTGATTTCTGCAAAATGGGTAGTAGTGGGAAGTTGCCTCTAGATGCTGATCGTGGATCAGTTGTATATTTTCCCCACTAATGGTAAAGGTTAGGATTGTGGGAGGACAAGCTGATCCTAGATCTGTCCCCAGCTTCAATATGTCTCAGTATATTTAACATGTATACTACCACTCTAGAGACACAAAATTAAGTATTTTTAAATGTAAATATTTGTGATGTTTTTCCAAAAATGTAAAAGCAATTAAAACATTGCCTTTCTTAATGTGTAGTTGACTCCGATAAAGAGAATATCAAAGGCTTCTTCCCAAATGGCACCCTATTCCCTATAAAGTGCACGACTTCTGACCAGAGCCTTATGGGCCTTAATATGGAATAGGGTGCTATTTGGGATGCAAACTTTGTGTGAGACAATGTAGTTCCTCATGTTTGCTGACATTAGGCGGGGTTTTCAGCCAATATGGTTATTGATGGAGAGAGAGCTGATGCTCATAACTTATCGTGTGAGTCCGCTCCAGATAATTCCCCTTATAGTTACATCCATCCTCTCTGATCCCTGGAAACACATGAAGCTGTTCAACTCTTCTTTCTTGAAACATTCAACTAGCAGAGGGGTGGGTAGCCTCAGAGGCCCAGGCTTCTCACCTTATCGTCCAGTCAACAAGATGAGATTTGGAAGGATGCCACACGAGACTAGGAGGAGCGGAACTCAGTAAGATGTACAACAACATTTATCATCAACAAAAACAAGTAGGCAACCAAGAGAAGTCTGTTTTAAAGTTGCATTTATTCATCCGCAAATCAAGAAAAAAAAGCACATTAAATCTCAGCCATGGTTTAATTTGTACAGTATTTACACATAAACAACAGCACATTCACACTTCAAACAGAGCGTTCCTTTTATGTCACCAATGAATGCTTCAAAACAGGTAAAACACAAAACACCACCACCCCTCCCATCCACAGCTTCAGCACCCCTCCCATCCACAGCTTCAGCACCCCTCCCATCCACAGCTTCTGGTTGAGAATTCAGTCGAGGGATACATCCAAAATGGCACCCTATTCTCTATGTTATACACTACTCTTGACCCAAACCCTAGGGGACCAGGCCAAAAGCTAGTGACCCCTACGGGCCCTGGTCAAAAGTAGTGCACTACATAGGGAATAGGGAGCCATTTGGGATGTACTCAATGTGGGGTATAAATAGGCTGCCATTATGGAAGCAGCCTAGTAGAGGAGGAGGAAGAGAAGAGGAGAGGAGGAGGGGGAAAAGAGGAGGAGGAGAAGGAGAGGAGGAGGAGGAGGAAAAGAGGAGGAGAGGAGGAAAATGAGGAAGAGGAGGTAATACTGGAGGCTTCTCCATCCATTTGGTGGACTGATACTATTCTAGGAGAGATTGGATCATCAGTTAAATTAAATGATATCGAACTAATCCCCCAAACACACACACACCTGTGTATTTCCTGTGTATGTGTGTGTGGTATACACAGATTGAGATATTATTCTGTACAGCAGCAGCATGGTAGACTTGTAGTGAGTGGATAGTGTCATAGTAACAGACTACCTGCTGTTCAGATGATTGACAGCAGTTGAACAGTAAAACCAGAAGAATACTAATAATAAAACGTATGATAATGACACTAATATTAAAAAAGGCAAAGGATGAATCCTCAGTTGGAAACATTGGACGTGACAGTGTGATGGTTTGGTAAAGAGATACAGGAAGAAAAGGTAGGAAGGATTGATGGGTGGATGGGTGTTAATCAGGGCTTCAGGTAAGCGTGTCCTTTAGATCTCTGGTACATGATGAAACAGGAAGTGTATTCTCTTCACTGTCCTGTGAACAAACAGAACACACCGTTAGCACACCCAACACACTTAAGCGGGACTGACCACATGCAGACTTTCCGCACCTCATCCACACCACGCCCACAGATATACACTCATCCACACTCACAGATATACACTCATCCACACTCACAGATATACACTCATCACTCACCCACAAGATATAAACTCATCCACACACAGATATGCACTCATCCTACTTTGTAGCATACTCCCTTTTATACACTTAACACAGGAGTAGCCTAGTAGTTGGGCGTTGGACTAGCCAACCGGAAGGTTGCAAGTTGAATCCCAGGCACAAACTAAGTACAAATCTATCTGGTGCCCTGAACAGGCAGTTAGCAGTGTTATTGAAAATACGATTTTTTCGTAAACTGACTTGCCTCTAAAAAATATATATATATATATATCCATAATTGCCTTGTTCAGGGCAGAACGACAGATTTTCACCTTGTCAGCTCGGGGATCCAATCTTGCAACCCCTACAGTTAACAGTCCAACGCAATAACGACCTGCCTCTCTCTCGTTGCACTCCACAAGGAGACTGCCTTCTACACAATGCAAAGCCAAGGTAAGTTAAGAAAAAAACAATCAATCATAATCACTAGTTAACTACACATGGTTGATGATATTACTAGATATTATCTGGCTTGTCCCGCGTTGCATATAATCTGACTGAGCAAACAAGCATACAAGCATTCAAGTAATTTCGGACTATAAGCCGCTACTTTTTCCCACGCTTTGAACCTCGCGGTTTATACAATGACGCGTTAATTTATGGATTTTTCCCCGCTTTCACAAGATTCATGCCGAAAAAACTGAGCACCGTCACATAATGTGGCGTAAATGAGCCGCCAAACTTCCCATCGTTCTGATTACAGTAGTCCTTTGTCACCCTCATCATGGCAAAGAACGGAGAAATGCATATGATGCAGCTTTCAAGATGACGTCGATCTGGCTGTTGGAAAGGAAATAGAGCTGCTGACAGCGTGGGCATTGTCAAAAAATCCACTATCATCAACGGGTTTAGAAAGGCTGGACTGCTGCGTATTGAAGAGGCAGCGATCCAACATCGGATGAAGCAATTCTGAGGCTATTCAACTCCGTCACCAAAGGAGATGCCTTCAGTGGTTTCAGTGCACAGGAGGAGGAAGATAGTGACCAATGACTTTCTTGGTAGGCTACTGTTTAATTTTTTTACAAGCCGTATTTCGTTAAAGCCTATTTATTTTTGTTACAATCCGTGTTTGGTTAAAGCCGATTTATTTTTGTTACAAGCCGTGTTTCGTTTAAAGGCTGTGTAAAGTTAATTTGTTTCAATGTACAGACATGTGAGGCTTATTTATGTACAAAATACATATTTTTTAATAATTCAGTGGTGCGGTTTATATTCAGGTGCGCTTAATAGTCCAGCAATTACGGTAAGTATCTGACTGAGCGGTGGTAGGCAGAAGCAGGCGCGTAAACATTCATTCAAACAGCACTTTCGTGAGTTTTGCCAGCAGCTCTTCGTTGTGTGTCAAGCATTGCGCTGTTTATGGCTTCAAGCCTATCAACTCCCGAGATGAGGCTGGTGTAAACGAGTGAAATGGCTAGCTAGTTAGCGTGCGCTAATAGTGTTTCAAACGTCACTTGCTCTGAGCCTTGGGGTGGTTGTTTCCCTTGCTCCGCATGGGTAACGCTGCTTCGATGATGGCTGTTGTCGTTGTGTTGCGGGTCGAGCCCAGAGAGGAGTGAGGAGAGGGACGGAAGCTATACTGTTACACTGGCAATACTAAAGTGCCTATAAGAACATCCAATAGTCAAAGGTTAATGAAATACAAATGGTATAGAGGGAAATAGTCCTATAATTCCTATAATAACGACAACCTAAAACTTCTTACCTGGGAATATTGAAGACTCATGTTTAAAGGAACCACCAACTTTCATATGTTCTCATGTTCTGAGCAAGGATCTGAAACCTTAGCTTTTTTACATGGCACATATTGCACTTTTACTTTCTTCTCCAACACTTTGTTTTTGCATTATTTAAACCAAATTGAACATGTTTCATTATTTATTTGAGGCTAAATTGATTTTTATTGATGTATTATATTAAGTTAAAATAAGTGTTCATTCAGTATTGTTGTAATTGTCATTATTACAACATCTTCTCTCCATCACTCCTTAGCCCTTCCATCTTCTCTCCATCACTCCTTAGCCCCTTCCATCTTCTCTCCATCACTCCTTAGCCCCTTCCATCTTCTCTCCATCACTCCTTAGCCCCTTCCATCTTCTCTCCATCACTCCGTACCCCTTCCATCTTCTCTCCATCACTCCTTAGCCCCTTCCATCTTCTCTCCATCACTCCTTAGCCCCTTCCATCTTCTCTCCATCACTCCTTACCACCTTCCATCTTGTCTCCATCACTCCTTACCACCTTCCATCTTCTCTCCATCACTCCTTACATCTTCTCTCCATCACTCCTTAGCCCCTCCCATCTTCTCCATCACATCTTCTCCCATCAGCACCCTTCCCATCTTCTCTCCTCCATCACTCCTTAGCACCTTCCATCTTCTCTCCATCACTCCTTCTTCTTCTGCCAAACATACATCCTTTTTTCTTCCTGACTTTCTTTCCTCTCCTTCTTCATTTAGTCCTTGCTTCCCTGATACACACTCCTCCCCTCTCTTTCCTGGCAGATCTATAATTAGCTGATAGATCAGTCTGCAGAGGGTTGAGGCCTCCTATGTGACCTAATAGGGCTGCATCTCAATAGTCTACAGTAGAGCTTGGACGATAAACCCCAAATTACCAACACTGACATTTCTAACTCATACCCAAGCAATTTTCCCCCTAGACTGTTTTCAGATAAATGGACAGGGGAGGAGAGATGGAGAGGAAAGAGATGGAGAGGAAAGAGAGGTGTAGAGGAAAGAGGTGAAAGAGAGGTGTAGAGGAAAGAGAGGTGTAGAGGAAAGAGAGGTGGAGAGGAAAGAGGTGTAGGTGAAAGAGAGGTGTAGGTGAAAGAGAGGTGTAGGTGAAAGAGAGGTGTAGAGGAAAGAGAGGTGGAGAGGAAAGAGTGTAGGTGAAAGAGAGGTGTAGGTGAAAGAGAGGTGGAGGAGAGGTGGAGAGGAAAGAGGTGTAGGTGAAGAGAGAGGTGTAGGTGAAAGAGAGGTGTAGAGGAAAGAGAGGTGGAGAGGTAAGAGGTGTAGGTGAAAGAGAGGTGTAGGTGAAAGAGAGGTGGAGAGGAAAGAGGTGGAGAGGAAAGAGATGGAGGTGAAGAGAGATGGAGGTGAAAGAGAGATGGAGAAAGAGAGAGGTGGACAGGACAGGAAGGAGAGGTAGACAGGAAGGAGAGGTAGACAGGAAGGAGAGGTAGACAGGAAGGAGAGGTGAACAGGAAGGAGAGGTGAACAGGAAGGAGAGGTGGACAGGAAGGAGAGGTAGACAGGAAAGAGGTAGACAGGTAAGAGATGGACAGGAAGGAGAGGTAGACAGGGAAGGAGAGGTGGAGATGAAAGGTAGACAGGAAGGAGAGGTGAGATGTGGAGAGTAGACAGGAAGGAGAGGTAGACAGGAAGGAGAGGTGGAGATGAAGGAGATGAAGGAGAGGTAGACAGGAAGGAGAGGTGGAGATGAAGGAGATGAAGGAGAGGTAGACAGGAAGGAGAGGTAGACAGGAAGGAGAGGTAGACAGGAAGGAGATGAAGGAGAGGTAGACAGGAAGGAGAGGTAGACAGGAAGGAGAGGTGGAGATGAAGGAGATGAAGGAGAGGTAGACAGGAAGGAGAGGTAGACAGAAGGAGAGGTAGACAGGAAGGAGAGGTAGACAGGAAGGAGAGGTGGAGATGAAGGAGAGCTAGACAGGAAGGAGAGAAAGACAGGAAGGAGAGGTAGACAGGAAGGAGAGGTAGACAGGAAGGAGAGGTGGACAGGAAGGAGAGGTGGACAGGAAGGAGAGGTAGACAGGAAGGAGAGGTAGACAGGAAGGAGATGAAGGAGAGGTAGACAGGAAGGAGAGGTAGACAGGAAGGAGAGGTAGACAGGAAGGAGAGGTAGACAGGAAGGAGAGGTGGAGATGAAGGAGAGGTAGACAGGAAGGAGAGGTAGACAGGAAGGAGAGGTAGACAGGAAGGAGAGGTGGAGATGAAGGAGAGGTGGACAGGAAGGAGGTAGACAGGAAGGAGGTGGAGATGAAGGAGAGGTAGACAGGAAGGAGAGGTGGACAGGAAGGAGAGGTAGACAAGAAGGAGAGGTGGACAGGAAGGAGAGGTGGACAGGAAGGAGAGGTGAACAGGAAGGAGAGGTGGACAGGAAGGAGAGGTGAACAGGAAGGAGAGGTGGACAGGAAGGAGAGGTAGACAGGAAAGAGGTAGACAGGTAAGAGGTGGACAGGTAAGAGGTGGACAGGAAGGAGAGGTGGAGATGAAGGAGATGAAGGAGAGGTAGACAGGAAGGAGAAGTAGACAGGAAGGAGAGGTAGACAGGAAGGAGAGGAAGACAGGAAGGAGAGGTGGAGATGAAGGAGATGAAGGAGTGGTAGACAGGAAGGAGAGGTAGACAGGAAGGAGAGGTGGAGATGAAGGAGATGAAGGAGAGGTAGACAGGAAGGAGAGGTAGACAGGAAGGAGAGGTAGACAGGAAGGAGAGGTGGACAGGAAGGAGAGGTAGACAGGAAGGAGAGGTAGACAGGAAGGAGAGGTGGAGATGAAGGAGAGGTAGACAGGAAGGAGAGGTAGACAGGAAGGAGAGGTAGACAGGAAGGAGAGGTGGAGATGAAGGAGAGGTAGACAGGAAGGAGAGGTAGACAGGAAGGAGAGGGGGAGATGAAGGATGTGGACAGGAAGGAGAGGGGGAGATGAAGGAGAGCTAGACAGGAAGGAGAGAAAGACAGGAAGGAGAGGTAGACAGGAAGGAGAGGTAGACAGGAAGGAGAGGTGGACAGGAAGGAGAGGTAGACAGGAAGGAGAGGTGGAGATGAAGGAGATGAAGGAGAGGTAGACAGGAAGGAGAGGTAGACAGGAAGGAGGTAGACAGAAGGAGAGGTAGACAGAGATGGAATGAAGAGAGGTAGACAGGAAGGAGAGGTAGACAGGAAGGAGAGGTAGACAGGAAGGAGAGGTGGAGATGAAGGAGAGGTAGACAGGAAGGAGAGGTAGACAGGAAGGAGAGATAGACAGGAAGGAGAGGTAGACAGGAAGGAGAGGTGGAGATGAAGGAGAGGTGGACAGGAAGGAGGTAGACAGGAAGGAGGTGGAGATGAAGGAGAGGTAGACAGGAAGGAGAGGTAGACAAGAAGGAGAGGTGGACAGGAAGGAGAGGTGGACAGGAAGGAGAGGTGAACAGGAAGGAGAGGTGAACAGGAAGGAGAGGTGAACAGGAAGGAGAGGTGGACAGGAAGGAGAGGTAGACAGGAAAGAGGTAGACAGGTAAGAGGTGGACAGGTAAGAGGTAGACAGGAAGGAGAGGTGGAGATGAAGGAGATGAAGGAGAGGTAGACAGGAAGGAGAAGTAGACAGGAAGGAGAGGTAGACAGGAAGGAGAGGAAGACAGGAAGGAGAGGTGGAGATGAAGGAGTGGTAGACAGGAAGGAGAGGTAGACAGGAAGGAGAGGTGAGATGAAGGAGATGAAGGAGAGGTAGACAGAAGGAGGTAGACAGGAAGGAGAGGTAGACAGGAAGGAGAGGTGGACAGAAGGAGAGGTAGACAGAAGGAGAGGTAGACAGGAAGGAGAGGTGGAGATGAAGGAGAGGTAGACAGGAAGGAGAGGTAGACAGGAAGGAGAGGTGGAGATGAAGGAGAGGTAGACAGGAAGGAGAGGTAGACAGGAAGGAGAGGTGGAGATGAAGGAGAGGTAGACAGGAAGGAGAGGGGGAGATGAAGGATGTGGACAGGAAGGAGCGATGGACAGGAAGGAAAGGTGGAGATCAAGGAGAGGTGAAGATGAAGGAGAGATGGACAGGAAGGAGAGATGGACAGGAAGGAGCGATGGACAGGAAGGAAAGGTGGAGATGAAGGAGAGGTGGAGATGAAGGAGAGGTGGAGGTGACAAGGAGAGGAAGCCTCTTTCACCGTAACCATTAGATATTAGTGATTAGGTCAGCCTGCTGCTGTGTCCTGAGCACCATACTGCTCCCAGTGCATTGTTCATCCATTATTCAGACTCCCTCAGGCACCACGGCAACCCACAATCCAATTAGACCAGCAGGTGTGTGTGTCTCAGAGTGACAGCACAGACTGCCTGTTACCAACTATAACTGTACTCAGCTGCAGAACATCTAACCCAGTTTCCACTACCAAGTCTCAGATCATGTAAAACTTGCTTTACTCCATAGCTTCAAAACTATATTAAAACTAGATTTCTCCTTCATCCATAGCTCTGTATGAAACATTTTGAGAGTGGTTACTTTCTCCAGCCGAATCCTCAACTGTTAACCAAAACAAGTGTCAGGTGACGGCTGTTGTTGTCTAATCCCAGATTGCCCGTTTAGACCAGTTTCACTTCAAGAAAACCATGGCATTTCCTCTAAACTGTAACATAGCTGTTAAACCACAGAGCACTGAACCATAATGCCTAGCTGTAGGTTGATCAGGTTATGGTCTCCTTAGAGACCTGGGGTCAGGTGGTATCGGGGCTCCCGGCCGTAGGTACGCTCCCCCGGGCCGTAGGTGACGGCCTCCCCCAGGACGGTCCCCGGGGCCGAGATCGGCTCCCGGGGCCGAGGTATCGGGCCGGGCCGTAGGCACGACTCCTCCGGGCCGTAGTATGACCCCCGGGGCAGTAGGCATCGACTCCTCCGGGCAGTAGGTATCGACCCTCCGGGCAGTAGGTATCGATCCGGCCGTAGGGGCAATGGATTCCTCCGGGGCAGAGGTATCGACCTCCGGGGCAGTAGGGTATCGATCCGGGGCAGTAGGTATCATTCCTCCGGGCAGTAGGTATCGACTGCTCCGGGGCCGTAGGGTATCGACCCTCCGGGCGTAGGTATCGATCCGGGCCGTAGGCACGACTCTCCGGGGCAGTAGGCATCGACCCTCCGGGGCAGTAGGCATCGACCCTCCGGCAGTAGGCATCGATCCGGGGCAGTAGGCACGGCTCTCCTCCGGGGCAGTAGGCATCGACCTCCGGGGCAGTAGGCATCGATTCCTCCGGGGCAGTAGGTACTGATCCTGGGCCGTAGGTAACACCCAGAGTAGGCGTGGTGCCAGGGCCGTTCCCTCACAGCCAATCGAAAGGCGTCCACATACATAGGTTGGGTTTCTCCTAGCAGAACTCAGCTAGCTAAGTAAACGCCTGTTCTTGCATACTCCCTTAAAATACCTTCGCTTTAAAAACAAGAAAAGCATCAACATTACCGTTTGTCCCTCTGAGACACTTTAGGCGAGCAAGTACACTTCCCAAAATAGTCGGAATTAAGATTAAACAATTACAGATATCTTAGCTACTGCTGTGGTTTATGGGGTCTCAGTCGCACCTACATCTAAGATACAGCATTTCTCAAGTGAACAAATGTGCATGAAAAATTAAGTTGCCTGTCGTCGAATGACAACAAACACTTAATTGAAGAATCCGCACTGCTGACCAATCACCGACGTAAGGATCGTAGACTTCAGCTACAGAAGAAAAAACGCTGTGTGCTCAAATAGACGGAAACAAAGCTGCAGAACACCAAAACTAACCAGAATGATACAACATGTAGTCACAATATATGCAGGAACTGTTTCAACTGGGAAGCATATGGTAAGCCTTATTCCCTGTGATCTAAAAAGGCTAAACTGATCCTAGATCAGCACTCCTACTCTGAGACACTTTGTGGATACAGCCCTGGCCAAGCCAGGGAGAGACCGCAGCTGCTGCCAGCGTGACTCAGGACTGACTTGGCAGTTCCTCTAACTTAAATAGTATGTGTGTGTGTGGAGAGAGTGCGTGCGTTGAGTGTGCACATGCCAGCCAACTTGCCGATCTTCACAGACGTGACTGTGTCTCAGCACCCATAGTCAGCGAGACAAGCTCAGGCCTGACTTATTCTGA
>NW_027035417.1:0-10493 GCF_034236695.1 Oncorhynchus nerka | reverse complement strand
ACGATTCAGAGGGTTGGGTTAAACGATTCAGAGGGGTTGGGTTAAACGATTCAGAGGGTTGGGTTAAGCGATTCAGAGGTTGGGTTAAGCGATTCAGAGGGTGTTGGGTTAAGCGATTCAGAGGGTTTGGGTTAAGCGATTCAGAGGGTGTTGGGTTAAGCGATTCAGAGGGGTTGGGTTAAAGCGATTCAGAGGGTGTTGGGTTAAGCGATTCCAGAGGGGTTGGGTTAAACGATTCAGAGGGGTTGGGTTGGAAGTGATTCCAGAGGGTTGGGTTAAGTGATTCAGAGGGTTGGGTTAAGCGATTCAGAGGGGTTGGGTTAAGTGATTCCAGAGGGGTTGGGTTAAGTGATTCCAGAGGGGTTGGGTTAAGCGATTCAGAGGGGTTGGGTTAAGTGATTCAGAGGGGTTGGGTTAAGTGATTCAGAGGGTTGGGTTAAGTGATTCCAGAGGGGTTGGGTTAAGCGATTCAGAGGGGTTGGGTTAAGTGATTCAGAGGTTGGGTTAGTGATTCAGAGGGTTGGGTTAAGCGATTCAGAGGGTTGGGTTAAGTGATTCAGAGGGGTTGGGTTAAGTGATTCAGAGGGAAGTTTGGGTTAAAGTGATTCAGAAGGGTTGGGTTAAGTGATTCAGAGGGTTGGGTTAAATTCAGAAGTTGGGTTAAGCGATTCAGAGGGGTTGGGTTAGCGATTCCAGAGGGGTTGGGTTAAGCGATTCAGAGGGGTTGGAGTTGGAACGATTCAGAGGGTTGGGTTAAGCGATTCAGAGGGTTGGGTTAAGCGATTCCAGAGGGGTTGGGTTAAGCGATTCAGAGGGGTTGGGTTAAGCGATTCAGAGGGGTTGGGTTAAGCGATTCCAGAGAGGTTGGGTTAAGCGATTCAGAGGGGTTGGGTTAAGTGATTCAGAGGGGTTGGGTTAAACGATTCAGAGGGGTTGGGTTAAGCGATTCAGAGGGGTTGGGTTAAAGCGATTCAGAGGGGTTGGGTTAAGTGATTCAGAGGGGTTGCATTAAGCGATTCAGAGGGGTTGGGTTAAACGATTCAGAGGGTTGGGTTAAGTGATTCCAGAGGGTTGGGTTAGAAGGTTCAGGGGTTGGGTTAAGTGATTCAGAGGGTTGGGTTAAGCGATTCCAGAGGGTTGGGTTAAGTGATTCAGAGGGGTTGGGTTAAGCGATTCAGAGGGTTGGGTTAAGTGATTCAGAGGGTTGGGTTAAGTGATTCAGAGGGTTGGGTTAAGTGATTCAGAGGGTTGGGTTAAGTGATTCAGAGGGGTTGGGTTAAACGATTCAGAGGGGTTGGGTTAAGTGATTCAGAGGGGTTGGGTTAAAGCGATTCAGAGGGTTGGGTTAAGCGATTCAGAGGTTGGGTTAAGCGATTCAGAGGGTTGGGTTAGCGATTCAGAGGTTGGGTTAGTGATTCAGAGGGGTTGGGTTAAGCGATTCAGAGGGGTTGGGTTAAGCGATTCAGAGGGGTTGGGTTAAAGTGATTCAGAGGGGTTGGGTTAAGTGATTCAGAGGGTTGGGTTAAGTGATTCAGAGGGGTTGGGTTAAGTGATTCAGAGGGGTTGGGTTAAGTGATTCAGAGGGTTGGGTTAAGTGATTCAGAGGGGTTGGGTTAAGTGATTCAGAGGGGTTGGGTTAAGTGATTCCAGAGGGGTTGGGTTAAGTGATTCCAGAGGGGTTGGGTTAAGCGATTCAGAGGGGTTGGGTTAAGTGATTCAGAGGGGTTGGGTTAAGTGATTCAGAGGGTTGGGTTAAGCGATTCAGAGGTTGGGTTAAGTGATTCAGAGGGGTTGGGTTAAGCGATTCAGAGGGGTTGGGTTAAGCGATTCAGAGGGGTTAGCGTTAAAACGAATTCAGAGGGGTTTGGGTTAAACGATTCAGAGGGTTGGGTTAAGTGATTCAGAGGGGTTGGGTTAGCAATTCAGAAGGGGTTAAGCGATTCAGAGGGGTTGGGTTAAGCGATTCAGAGGGGTTGGGTTAAGCGATTCCAGAAAGGGGTTGGGTTAAACGATTCAGAGGGGTTGGGTTAAACGATTCAGAGGGGTTGGGTTAAACGATTCAGAGGGGTTGGGTTAAACGATTCAGAGGGGTTGGGTTAAACGATTCAGAGGGGTTGGGTTAAGCGATTCAGAGGGGTTGGGTTAAACGATTCAGAGGGGTTGGGTTAAACGATTCAGAGGGTGTTGGGTTAAACGATTCAGAGGGGTTGGGTTAAACGATTCAGAGGGTGTTGGGTTAAACGATTCAGAGGGGTTGGGTTAAACGATTCAGAGGGGTTGGGTTAAACGATTCAGAGGGGTTGGGTTAAACGATTCAGAGGGGTTGGGTTAAACGATTCAGAGGGGTTGGGTTAAGTGATTCAGAGGGGTTGGGTTAAACGATTCAGAGGGGTTGGGTTAAGTGATTCAGAGGGGTTGGGTTAACGATTCAGAGGGGTTGGCGATTCAGGGGTTGGGTTAAGTGATTCAGAGGGTTGGGTTAAGCGATTCAGAGGGGTTGGGTTAAGCGATTCAGAGAGGGTTGGGTTAAACGATTCAGAGGGGTTGGGTTAAACGATTCAGAGGGGTTGGGTTAAGCGATTCAGAGGGGTTGGGTTAAGTGATTCAGAGGGGTTGGGTTAAGTGATTCAGAGGGGTTGGGTTAAACGATTCAGAGGTTGGGTTAAGTTCAGAGGGTTACGATTCAGAGGGGTTGGGTTAAGCGATTCAGAGGGGTTGGGTTAAGTGATTCAGAGGGGTTGGGTTAAGCGATTCAGAGGGGTTGGGTTAAGCGATTCCAGAGGTTGGGTTAAACGATTCAGAGGGGTTGGGTTAAGCGATTCAGAGGGGTTGGGTTAAGCGATTCAGAGGGGTTGGGTTAAGCGATTCAGAGGGGTTGGGTTAAGCGATTCAGAGGGGTTGGGTTAAACGATTCAGAGGGGTTGGGTTAAGTGATTCAGAGGGGTTGGGTTAAGCGATTCAGAGGGGTTGGTGATTCAGAGGGTTGGTTAGATTCAGAGGGTTGGGTTAAGTGATTCAGAGGGGTTGGGTTAAGTGATTCAGAGGGGTTGGGTTAAGTGATTCAGAGGGTTGGGTTAAGTGATTCAGAGGGGTTGGGTTAGTGATTCAGAGGGGTTGGGTTAAGTGATTCAGAGGGGTTGGGTTAAGTGATTCAGAGGGGTTGGGTTAAGTGATTCAGAGGGGTTGGGTTAAGTGATTCAGAGGGGTTGGGTTAAGTGATTCAGAGGGGTTGGGTTAAGCGATTCAGAGGGGTTGGGTTAAACGATTCAGAGGGTTCACGATTCAGAGGGTTGGGTTAAGTGATTCAGAGGGGTTGGGTTAAGTGATTCAGAGGGGATTGGGTTAAACGATTCAGAGGGGTTGGGTTAAGCGATTCAGAGGGGTTGGGTTAAACGATTCAGAGGGGTTGGGTTAAGCGATTCAGAGGGGTTGGGTTAAACGATTCAGAGGGGTTGGTAACGATTCAGAGGGGTTGGGTTAAACGATTCAGAGGGTTGGGTTAAACGATTCAGAGGGGTTGGGTTAAGCGATTCAGAGGGGTTGGGTTAAACGATTCAGAGGGGTTGGGTTAAGTGATTCAGAGGGGTTGGGTTAAACGATTCAGAGGGGTTGGGTTAAACGATTCAGAGGGGTTGGGTTAAACGATTCAGAGGGGTTGGGTTAAACGATTCAGAGGGGTTGGGTTAAACGATTCAGAGGGGTTGGGTTAAGCGATTCAGAGGGGTTGGGTTAAGCGATTCAGAGGGGTTGGGTTAAGCGATTCAGAGGGGTTGGGTTAAGCGATTCAGAGGGGTTGGGTTAAACGATTCAGAGGGGTTGGGTTAAGTGATTCAGAGGGGTTGGGTTAAGCGATTCAGAGGGGTTGGGTTAAGTGATTCAGAGGGGTTGGGTTAAACGATTCAGAGGGGTTGGGTTAAGTGATTCAGAGGGGTTGGGTTAAGCGATTCAGAGGGGTTGGGTTAAGTGATTCAGAGGGGTTGGGTTAAACGATTCAGAGGGGTTGGGTTAAGTGATTCAGAGGGGTTGGGTTAAGTGATTCAGAGGGGTTGGGTTAAGTGATTCCAGAGGGGGTTGGGTTAAACGATTCAGAGGGGTTGGGTTAAGTGATTCAGAGGGGTTGGGTTAAACGATTCAGAGGGGTTGGGTTAAGCGATTCAGAGGGGTTGGGTTAAGTGATTCAGAGGGTTGGGTTAAACGATTCAGAGGGGTTGGGTTAAGCGATTCAGAGGGGTTGGGTTAAGCGATTCAGAGGGGTTGGGTTAAGTGATTCAGAGGGGTTGGGTTAAGCGATTCAGAGGGGTTGGGTTAAGCGATTCAGAGGGGTTGGGTTAAGCGATTCAGAGGGGTTGGGTTAAGCGATTCAGAGGGGTTGGGTTAAGTGATTCAGAGGGGTTGGGTTATGCGATTCAGAGGGGTTGGGTTAAGTGATTCAGAGGGGTTGGGTTAAGTGATTCAGAGGGGTTGGGTTAAGTGATTCAGAGGGGTTGGGTTAAGCGATTCAGAGGGGTTGGGTTAAGTGATTCAGAGGGGTTGGGTTAAGTGATTCAGAGGGGTTGGGTTAAGTGATTCAGAGGGGGTTGGGTTAAGTGATTCAGAGGGGTTGGGTTAAGTGATTCAGAGGGTTGGGTTAAGTGATTCAGAGGGGTTGGGTTAAGTGATTCAGAGGGTTGGGTTAAGTGATTCAGAGGGGTTGGGTTAAGTGATTCAGAGGGGTTGGGTTAAGTGATTCAGAGGGGTTGGGTTAAACGATTCAGAGGGGTTGGGTTAAGCGATTCAGAGGGGTTGGGTTAAGTGATTCAGAGGGGTTGGGTTAAACGATTCAGAGGGGTTGGGTTAAGCGATTCAGAGGGGTTGGGTTAAGTGATTCAGAGGGGTTGGGTTAAACGATTCAGAGGGGTTGGGTTAAACGATTCAGAGGGGTTGGGTTAAACGATTCAGAGGGGTTGGGTTAAGTGATTCAGAGGGGTTGGGTTAAGCGATTCAGAGGGGTTGGGTTAAGCGATTCAGAGGGGTTGGGTTAAGCGATTCAGAGGGGTTGGGTTAAACGATTCAGAGGGGTTGGGTTAAGCGATTCAGAGGGGTTAAGCGATTCAGAGGGGTTGGGTTAAACGATTCAGAGGGGTTGGGTTAAGTGATTCAGAGGGGTTGGGTTAAGCGATTCAGAGGGGTTGGGTTAAGCGATTCAGAGGGTTGGGTTAAGCGATTCAGAGGGGTTGGGTTAAGTGATTCAGAGGGGTTGGGTTAAGCGATTCAGAGGGGTTGGGTTAAGCGATTCAGAGGGGTTGGGTTAAGCGATTCAGAGGGGTTGGGTTAAACGATTCAGAGGGGTTGGGTTAAGTGATTCAGAGGGTTGGGTTAAGTGATTCAGAGGGGTTGGGTTAAGTGATTCAGAGGGGTTGGGTTAAGCGATTCAGAGGGGTTGGGTTAAGTGATTCAGAGGGGTTGGGTTAAGTGATTCAGAGGGGTTGGGTTAAGTGATTCAGAGGGGTTGGGTTAAGCGATTCAGAGGGTTGGGTTAAGTGATTCCAGAGGGGTTGGGTTAAGCGATTCAGAGGGGTTGGGTTAAGTGATTCAGAGGGGTTGGGTTAAGTGATTCAGAGGGGTTGGGTTAAGTGATTCAGAGGGGGTTGGGTTAAGCGATTCAGAGGGGTTGGGTTAAGTGATTCAGAGGGTTGGGTTAAACGATTCAGAGGGGTTGGGTTAAGCGATTCAGAGGGGTTGGGTTAAGTGATTCAGAGGGGTTGGGTTAAGTGATTCAGAGGGGTTGGGTTAAACGATTCAGAGGGGTTGGGTTAAGCGATTCAGAGGGTTGGGTTAAGTGATTCAGAGGGGTTGGGTTAAGTGATTCAGAGGGTTGGGTTAAGCGATTCAGAGGGGTTGGGTTAAGCGATTCAGAGGGGTTGGGTTAAACGATTCAGAGGGGTTGGGTTAAGTGATTCAGAGGGTTGGGTTAAGCGATTCAGAGGGGTTGGGTTAAGTGATTCAGAGGGGTTGGGTTAAGTGATTCAGAGGGGTTGGGTTAAGTGATTCAGGGGTTGGGTTAAGTGATTCAGAGGGGTTGGGTTAAGTGATTCAGAGGGTTGGGTTAAGTGATTCAGAGGGGTTGGGTTAAGTGATTCAGAGGGGTTGGGTTAAGTGATTCAGAGGGTTGGGTTAAGTGATTCAGAGGGGTTGGGTTAAGTGATTCCAGAGGGGTTGGGTTAAAGCGATTCAGAGGGGTTGGGTTAAGCGATTCCAGAGGGGTTGGGTTAAGCGATTCAGAGGGGTTGGGTTAAACGATTCAGAGGGGTTGGGTTAAGCGATTCAGAGGGTTGGGTTAAGCGATTCAGAGGGGTTGGGTTAAACGATTCAGAGGGGTTGGGTTAAACGATTCAGAGGGGTTGAGTGATTCAGAGGGTTGAAGGTTCGAGTTGGGCGATTCAGAGGGGTTGGGTTAAGCGATTCAGAGGGGTTGGGTTAAACGATTCAGAGGGGTTGGGTTAAGCGATTCAGAGGGTTGGGTTAAGCGATTCAGAGGGGTTAGGTGTTAGAGTGAGTTCAGAGGGTTGGGTTAAGTGATTCAGAGGGGTTGGGTTAAGTGATTCAGAGGGGTTGGGTTAAATGATTCAGAGGGGTTGGGTTAAGTGATTCAGAGGTTGGGTTAAGGATTCAGAGTTGGGTTAAGCGATTCAGAGGGGTTGGGTTAAACGATTCAGAGGGGTTGGGTTAAGTGATTCAGAGGGGTTGGGTTAAGTGATTCAGAGGGGTTGGGTTAAGTGATTCAGAGGTTGGGTTAAACGATTCAGAGGGGTTGGGTTAAGCGATTCAGAGGGGTTGGGTTAAGTGATTCAGAGGGGTTGGGTTAAGTGATTCAGAGGGTTGGGTTAAGTGATTCAGAGGGGTTGGGTTAACGATTCAGGGGTTGGGTTAAGTGATTCAGAGGGGTTGGGTTAAGTGATTCAGAGGGGTTGGGTTAAGTGATTCAGAGGGTTGGGTTAAGTGATTCAGAGGGGTTGGGTTAAGTGATTCAGAGGGGTTGGGTTAAGTGATTCAGAGGGTTGGGTTAAGCGATTCAGAGGGGTTGGGTTAAGCGATTCAGAGGGGTTGGGTTAAGTGATTCAGAGGGGTTGGGTTAAACGATTCAGAGGGGTTGGGTTAAGTGATTCAGAGGGGTTGGGTTAAGCGATTCAGAGGGGTTGGGTTAAAGCGATTCAGAGAGGGTTGGGTTAAGCGATTCAGAGGGTTGGGTTAAGTGATTCAGAGGGGTTGGGTTAAGCGATTCAGAGGGGTTGGGTTAAGCGATTCAGAGGGGTTGGGTTAAACGATTCAGAGGGGTTGGGTTAAGTGATTCAGAGGGTTGGGTTAAGTGATTCAGAGGGTTGGGTTAAGTGATTCAGAGGGGTTGGGTTAAGCGATTCAGAGGGGTTGGGTTAAGTGATTCAGAGGGGTTGGGTTAAGTGATTCAGAGGTTGGGTTAAGTGATTCAGAGGGGTTGGGTTAAGTGATTCAGAGGGGTTGGGTTAAGTGATTCAGAGGGGTTGGGTTAAGTGATTCAGAGGGGTTGGGTTAAGCGATTCAGAGGGGTTGGGTTAAGTGATTCAGAGGGTTGGGTTAAGTGATTCAGAGGGTTGGGTTAAGCGATTCAGAGGGGTTGGGTTAAGTGATTCAGAGGGTTGGGTTAAGTGATTCAGAGGGGTTGGGTTAAGTGATTCAGAGGGGTTGGGTTAAGTGATTCAGAGGGTTGGGTTAAGTGATTCCAGAGGGTTGGGTTAAGTGATTCAGAGGGTTGGGTTAAGTGATTCAGAGGGTTGGGTTAAGTGATTCAGAGGGTTGGGTTAAGTGATTCAGAGGGGTTGGGTTAAGTGATTCAGAGGGGTTGGGTTAAGTGATTCAGAGGGTTGGGTTAAGTGATTCAGAGGGGTTGGGTTAAACGATTCAGAGGGGTTGGGTTAAGTGATTCAGAGGGTTGGGTTAAGCGATTCAGAGGGTTGGGTTAAGCGATTCAGAGGGGTTGGGTTAAGTGATTCAGAGGGGTTGGGTTAAGCGATTCAGAGGGGGTTGGGTTAAGCGATTCAGAGGGGTTGGGTTAAACGATTCAGAGGGGTTGGGTTAAGTGATTCAGAGGGGTTGGGTTAGAAGTGATTCAGAGGTTGGGTTAAGTGATTCAGAGGGTTGGGTTAAGTGATTCAGAGGGGTTGGGTTAAGTGATTCAGAGGGGTTGGGTTAAGTGATTCAGAGGGGTTGGGTTAAGTGATTCAGAGGGGTTGGGTTAAGCGATTCAGAGGGGTTGGGTTAAGTGATTCAGAGGGTTGGGTTAAGCGATTCAGAGGGGTTGGGTTAAGCGATTCAGAGGGGTTGGGTTAAGTGATTCAGAGGGGTTGGGTTAAGTGATTCAGAGGGGTTGGGTTAAGCGATTCAGAGGGGTTGGGTTAAACGATTCAGAGGGTTGGGTTATGATTCAGAGGGTTGGGTTAAGTGATTCAGAGGGGTTGGGTTAAGCGATTCAGGGGTTGGGTTAAGCGATTCAGAGGGGTTGGGTTAAGCGATTCAGAGGGGTTGGGTTAAGTGATTCAGAGGGGTTGGGTTAAGTGATTCAGAGGGGGTTGGGTTAAGTGATTCAGAGGGGTTGGGTTAAGTGATTCAGAGGGTTGGGTTAAGTGATTCAGAGGGTTGGGTTAAGTGATTCAGAGGGTGGGTTAATGATTCAGAGGGTTAGGTTAAGTGATTCAGAGGGGTTGGGTTAAGTGATTCAGAGGGTTGGGTTAAGTGATTCAGAGGGTTGGGTTAAGTGATTCAGAGGGGTTGGGTTAAGCGATTCAGAGGGGTTGGGTTAAGTGATTCAGAGGGTTGGGTTAAGTGATTCAGAGGGGTTGGGTTAAGTGATTCAGAGGGTTGGGTTAAGTGATTCAGAGGGGTTGGGTTAAACGATTCAGAGGGGTTGGGTTAAACGATTCAGAGGGGTTGGGTTAAACGATTCAGAGGGGTTGGGTTAAGTGATTCAGAGGGTTGGGTTAAGTGATTCAGAGGGTTGGGTTAAGTGATTCAGAGGGGTTGGGTTAAGCGATTCAGAGGGGTTGGGTTAAGTGATTCAGAGGGGTTGGGTTAAGTGATTCAGAGGGGTTGGGTTAAGTGATTCAGAGGGGTTGGGTTAAGTGATTCAGAGGTTGGGTTAAGTGATTCAGAGGTTGGTTAAGCGATTCAGAGGGTTGGGTTAAGTGATTCAGAGGGGTTGGGTTAAGTGATTCAGAGGGGTTGGGTTAAGTGATTCAGAGGGGTTGGGTTAAGTGATTCAGAGGGGTTGGGTTAAGTGATTCAGAGGGGTTGGGTTAAGTGATTCAGAGGGGGTTGGGTTAAGTGATTCAGAGGGGTTGGGTTAAGTGATTCAGAGGGGTTGGGTTAAGTGATTCAGAGGGGTTGGGTTAAACGATTCAGAGGGGTTGGGTTAAGTGATTCAGAGGGGTTGGGTTAAGCGATTCAGAGGGTTGGGTTAAGCGATTCAGAGGGGTTGGGTTAAGTGATTCAGAGGGTTGGGTTAAACGATTCAGAGGGTTGGGTTAAGTGATTCAGAGGGGTTGGGTTAAGTGATTCAGAGGGTTGGGTTAAGTGATTCAGAGGGTTGGGTTAAGTGATTCAGAGGGGTTGGGTTAAGTGATTCAGAGGGGTTGGGTTAAGCGATTCAGAGGGGTTGGGTTAAGTGATTCAGAGGGTTGGGTTAAGTGATTCAGAGGGGTTGGGTTAAGTGATTCAGAGGGGTTGGGTTAAGTGATTCAGAGGGTTGGGTTAAGTGATTCAGAGGGGTTGGGTTAAGTGATTCAGAGGGGTTGGGTTAAGTGATTCAGAGGGGTTGGGTTAAGTGATTCAGAGGGTTGGGTTAAGTGATTCAGAGGGGTTGGGTTAAGTGATTCAGAGGGGTTGGGTTAAGTGATTCAGAGGGGTTGGGTTAAGTGATTCAGAGGGGTTGGGTTAAGTGATTCAGAGGGGTTGGGTTAAGTGATTCAGAGGGGTTGGGTTAAGTGATTCAGAGGGGGTTGAGGTTAAGTGATTCAGAGGGGTTGGGTTAAGTGATTCAGAGGGGTTGGGTTAAGTGATTCAGAGGGGTTGGGTTAAGTGATTCAGAGGGGTTGGGTTAAGTGATTCAGAGGGGTTGGGTTAAGTGATTCAGAGGGGTTGGGTTAAGCGATTCAGAGGGGTTGGGTTAAGTGATTCAGAGGGTTGGGTTAAGTGATTCAGAGGGTTGGGTTAAGTGATTCAGAGGGGTTGGGTTAAGTGATTCAGAGGGGTTGGGTTCAGTGATTCAGAGGGGTTGGGTTAAGTGATTCAGAGGGGTTGGGTTAAGCGATTCAGAGGTTGGTTAGTGATTCAGAGGGGTTGGGTTAAGCGATTCAGAGGAGTTGGGTTAAGTGATTCAGAGGGGTTGGGTTAAGTGATTCAGAGGGTGTTGGGTTAAGCGATTCAGAGGGGTTGGGTTAAGCGATTCAGAGGGTTGGGTTAAGTGATTCAGAGGGTTGGGTTAA
>NW_027035416.1:0-10493 GCF_034236695.1 Oncorhynchus nerka | reverse complement strand
CCTCTTGACATGCGCTGTGAGGTGAAGGAACATAAGGATGTCCTCTTGACACGCTGTGAGGTGAGGAACATAAGGATGTCCTCTTGACGCGCTGTGAGGTGAAGGAACATAAGGATGTCCTCTGACATGCGCTGTGAGGTGAAGGAACATAAGGATCAGCTCTGACATGCGCTGTGGGGTGAAGGAACATAAGGATCAGCTCTGACATGCGCTGTGAGGTGAAGGAACATAAGGATCAGCTCTGACATGCGCTGTGAGGTGAAGGAACATAAGGATCAGCTCTGACATGCGCTGTGAGGTGAAGGAACATAAGGATGTCCTCTTGACGCGCTGTGGGGTGAAGGAACATAAGGATCAGCTCTGACATGCGCTGTGGGGTGAAGGAACATAAGGATCAGCTCTGACATGCGCTGTGAGGTGAAGGAACATAAGGATGTCCTCTTGACGCGCTGTGGGGTGAAGGAACATAAGGATCAGCTCTGACATGCGCTGTGGGGTGAAGGAACATAAGGATCAGCTCTGACATGCGCTGTGAGGTGAAGGAACATAAGGATCAGCTCTGACATGCGCTGTGAGGTGAAGGAACATAAGGATCAGCTCTGACATGCGCTGTGAGGTGAAGGAACATAAGGATCAGCTCTGACATGCGCTGTGAGGTATAGGGATTTACCAGCATTTAAAGCGCACGTCCGGGTTTCCGATCACGAGTAACATGATTATAAGTATCAAGTGTGATAAAACGAATACGATTACTAATACTGAGATGAGATCTGCACAACCCTAGTTTATATGCAAACGGGGTATGAATTGTTGCCATAATTGTAATCCTAACCAAACCTTCATGTACCCGTTGTTACTCAGTCACTTACAAACTTCGTTTTTAGGACCAAAATGATCCTATTCACACTTTGTAGTCAATTTTGACACTAGAGTAAATGTTTCTGACTCATATCATGCATCATAGGCCGTTTTACAAACGAGAAGTTGGTTTTTAAAGGCAGTCGACCTTTTAACTGCTGATTTGGTAATAGGCTAGACCTCAATGGCAGCTGTTATATCTGGTATGACTGAAGACCTGATGATAGGAGCCTCTGCTTTATAGTTCTGCATTTATACCAGGAACAGGGCCATGTACCAACAAGTCCTACTATGTCAAACAGTCATAATAACGGTACACTTTAACATCGCAATCATCTCAATAACGCACCGGCTTCTTAGGCATTGATCAGTGTGCAATGTTAAATTAAAATATTTCTACCATCACATCTAAGCCAATATGAAAACAATTTCAATGAAACTTAGCAAATTAACTTGCATGGAGGTGCACAACACCCTCCCCTACTCTCGCCATGTTCCGTTCAGCCATTATCGAGAACCACAACACCCTCCCCTACTCTCGCCATGTTCCGTTCAGCCATTATCGAGAACCACAACACCCTCCCCTACTCTCGCCATGATCCGTTCAGCCATTATCGAGAACCACATACCTGATTTTTAACAGTGTCGTTAAATGTCGTAAATGTTGTTATTTCTCAAAGATACGAATTTGGAAATCGCATGTTGACCATCGTAGAGAATGTTTTGTATAGTTGGCGTTTTGTTTTTGTGTTGTGTTGTTTGTGAAACAAAATATCTCCCCCCCCCCCCCCAAAAAAAAAGTTTCTTCAGGAATCACCCTAATAGCTCCTCCAATACAATAATGTGTGACACAGACTGATTTTCTAGATAGCCTTCCTTTCTCCAGTAGTTAATGTTTCCTCCTTCAGAACCTGTTCATAATCCACTTCCCTCTTCCTATTTACTTGTTGAACACTAAGTCTGTTTAAGTTCACAACATTGAAGTGACATCAGTGTGGAACCAATGTGTCTGATCAACTTGCCCTCACACTCCATGGCCTTGGGGCAGGACCTTTCTCTTTAGGTCATATAGGATCATGATTCCAGAGTCTCTTATTGGTTGTGTGCCATGTCAGATTGCTACACCATATGATGTGGTTAGCTGATATGTTAATAAACATCAATCCAGGCGTTCTGGGATCTGGCATGCGTCTTCAATGTAGTCAGCATGGAGGGGGGCCATTGTGTTTCAGAACCACAGGTTTCACAAAACCTGCAACTAATGTAATCTGACAGAGTAGGTAACTGCTCACTGCTCCATGACTGCCTTCTGACACCATGTATCTAGTCTGTGTTGGCTGACTGTTGGGCCTTCATTCCAACCTCTCCCGCCACTGTGGATTCTATTTATAGCCTTCTCATAAAGTGTGACGCCTTGGCTATGTGTGAAGCCTCCGCTATGCTGACAAAGCTATTTAGCATCTAACTCATTGCAATTTGAACCCTTTGGTAAATCTGGAAAAGTATAGCATTACCGAAACATTAAAATGCTTTTTCCTAAACTGGTTATTGATTGTGTAGCAGATGGGGATCTGTGAACCTCAGCCTGCAGCGTCTCCACTTGTGCTGCTGAATAGGTTAGCTTTTTGGTGGCGCGACTGGTTAAGATGCTTCAGGAGGTCATGTGTTTGTGAGAGACTTCCTGGGTTTGAGCCTCGGTACAGTGCAGCCCTACATTATTAATCTCATATGTATACGTATATACTGTACTCTATATCATCTACTGCATCTTTATGTAATACATGTATCACTAGCCACTTTAACTATGCCACTTTGTTTACATACACATCTCATATGTATATACTGTACTCGATACCATCTACTGTATCTTGCCTATGCCGCTCTGTACCATCACTCATTCATATATCTTTATGTACATATTCTTTATCCCCTTACACTTGTGTGTGTGTATAAGACCGTAGTTTTGGAATTGTTAGTTAGATTACTTGTTGGTTATTACTGCATTGTCGGAACTAGAAGCACAAGCATTTCGCTACACTCGCATTAACATCTGCTAACCATGTGTATGTGACAAATAAAATTTGATTTGATTTGATAGTATTCAGACCCCTTGACTTTTTCCATATTTTTGTTACGTCACAGCCTTGTCCTTTAATGGATTACATTTGTTTTCCCACCTCATCAATCTACACGCTGGGTTTCTGTACAGCACTTTGTGACATCGTCTGATGTAAAAAGGCTTTATAAATACATTTGATTGATTGACATAAGTGACATCAATAAGGGATTATAGCTTTCACCTGGTCAGTCTGTTGTGGAAAGAGCAGGTGTTCCTAATGAACATCAAGTAGCAAATACCAACACACTAGGCTCTTCCATACTGAGAAGGCATGATCTAATGAAGGCTATGGGGAACGTGCATCAAGTAGCAAATACCAACACACTAGGCTCTTCCATACTGAGAAGGCATGATCTAATGAAGGCTATGGGGAACGTGCATCAAGTAGCAAATACCAACACACTAGGCTCTTCCATACTGAGAAGGCATGATCTAATGAAGGCTATGGGGAACGTGCATCAAGTAGCAAATACCAACACACTAGGCTCTTCCATACTGAGAAGGCATGATCTAATGAAGGCTATGGGGAACGTGCATCAAGTAGCAAATACCAACACACTAGGCTCTTCCATACTGAGAAGGCATGATCTAATGAAGGCTATGGGGAACGTGCATCAAGTAGCAAATACCAACACACTAGGCTCTTCCATACTGAGAAGGCATGATCTAATGAAGGCTATGGGGAACGTGCATCAAGATGGCAGAATAGATGTCACATCATTGTTTCAGTTCCATCCACAGAGTTTTATACTACAGTCTGTGACATGGTTCAATGTGCCAATATTTTGAGTCTGAAAAGACAATTCTCTTCTTCAATAGTGTGCAGGAATTCATACTAGATGAAAAGCCTGAATGACATCCTGGCATTATAAAATATAACTGCATATGTAACATAAATTACAAACAATCAATTCCATTTCCATGTAATGTAATAAAGGTCATTCAGCTCTGAAAGGCAATCATTTCTGGCAGGCATGGGACACAGTTAAAGGCAATAATCATACAGTTAAGATAAACATTTTGAAAGATGTTCCATTGTGTTTCCTTCTACACACATATCTACTGCAGTGATCCCCCTAAAGAGCACACACACACACCACGTTAGTCCATAAATACTTCCTGCCAGACAGCCCAGTGGAAGCCCTTGCCGAGTACAGCCATTGATCCCCAGTTTCCTAAAACACTCACGCATGTTGTCTATAAATATGATAGCCAACCAACTGTCAGGGAAAGCCCTCACTACTGTTTTGACAATGCTTTAGTCTCCTCCGATTCCCCAATGCTTTAGTCTCCTCCGATTCCCAATGCTTTAGTCTCCTCCGATTCCTCAATGCTTTAGTCTCCTCCGATTCTTCAATGCTTTAGGCTCCTCCGATTCCTCAATGCTTTAGACTCCTCTTATTCCCCAATGCTTTAGGCTCCTCCCATTCCTCCATGCTTTAGGCTCCTCCGATTCCTCAATGCTTTAGACTCCTCTTATTCCCCAATGCTTTAGGCTCCTCCCATTCCTCCATGCTTTAGTCTCCTCCGATTCTTCAATGCTTTAGTCTCCTCCGATTCCCAATGCTTTAGTCTCCTCCGATTCCTCCATGCTTTAGGCTCCTCCGATTCCTCAATGCTTTAGACTCCTCTTATTCCCAAATGCTTTAGGCTCCTCCGATTCCTCAATGCTTTAGACTCCTCTTATTCCCCAATGCTTTAGGCTCCTCCCATTCCTCCATGCTTTAGTCTCCTCCGATTCTTCAATGCTTTAGTCTCCTCCGATTCCCCAATGCTTTAGTCTCCTCCGATTCCTCCATGCTTTAGGCTCCTCCGATTCCTCCATGCTTTAGGCTCCTCCGATTCCTCAATGCTTTAGGCTCCTCCAATTCCCAAATGTTTTAGACTCCTCTGATTCCCCGCCAGGATCTCTTTCAGGCACCTCCACTAACCTTTGCAGTGGCAGGCAAAAGAAAACCCCTTGTGTAGCGTCTTCTAACCTTGGTGTTCAGCGCCCTCTATTGGAAAGTTGTTATACCAAATGTTGTTTGGAGTTTTGATAGAAATAGAAAGGCCCATGTGGCGGGTCATGTTCATTAAGGCAACAAAACATATTCAAAACATTTTGCAGTGGAAAACAAAGTCATTTCTGCGACACCGGAAGAAATCTAACAATATATTACTGTGTTTATAATGTGTTTACTGTGTTTATAATGTGTATTTCCGTGTTTATCACTGTGTTTACTGTGTTTATAATGTGTATTTCCGTGTTTATCACTGTGTTTACTGTGTTTATAATGTGTATTTCCGTGTTTATCACTGTGTTTACTGTGTTTATAATGTGTTTACTGTGTTTATAATGTGTATTTCCGTGTTTATCACTGTGTTTACTGTGTTTATAATGTGTATTTCCGTGTTTATCACTGTGTTTACTGTGTTTATAATGTGTATTTCCGTGTTTATCACTGTGTTTACTGTGTTTATAATGTGTATTTCCGTATTTATCACTGTGTTTATAATGTGTATTTCCGTATTTATCACTGTGTTTATAATGTGTATTTCCGTATTTATCACTGTGTTTACTGTGTTTATAATGTGTATTTCCGTATTTATCACTGTGTTTATAATGTGTATTTCCGTGTTTATCACTGTGTTTATAATGTGTATTTCCGTGTTTATCACTGTGTTTACTGTGTTTATAATGTGTATTTCCGTATTTATCACTGTGTTTATAATGTGTATTTCCGTGTTTATCACTGTGTTTATAATGTGTATTTCCGTATTTATCACTGTGTTTATAATGTGTATTTCCGTGTTTATCACTGTGTTTATAATGTGTATTTCCGTGTTTATCACTGTGTTTATAATGTGTATTTCCGTGTTTATCACTGTGTTTATAATGTGTATTTCCGTGTTTATCACTGTGTTTACTGTGTTTATAATGTGTATTTCCGTATTTATCACTGTGTTTATAATGTGTATTTCCGTGTTTATCACTGTGTTTATAATGTGTATTTCCGTGTTTATCACTGTGTTTATAATGTGTATTTCCGTGTTTATCACTGTGTTTACTGTGTTTATAATGTGTATTTCCGTGTTTATCACTGTGTTTACTGTGTTTATTTTGTGTATTTCCGTGTTTATCACTGTGTTTATTTTGTGTATTATTGTGTTTATAATGTGTATTACTTTCTCTTAGAAATTAAATGACATTTTATTACCATAAAAACACGAATCATTACAGCAGTGTATATCTGCAGAAAAGCTTCTTTGCAAATGCAAACTGTCTAATGATAAAACAACATCACATGTGGGATTTATTTTCTCATTTATATGGATATAATATCAGTAAAACCCAGGACTAAAATCTTCAGTAATTTGGTCAGATGCTCTATCACCATTTATGTTTATGCAGTGTGTCCACAACAGATTCATATTTGCATAATCTGTGACGAACTTCAAATGCTAAAATCTGGTTTGTTGTTTTCTGAGAACTTTGTTCTGACAATATCCCTACATTTCCACTTAGTGTAACGAGTTAAAACTATAACTTTTACGTTATGGATAGTGTCAGGGGAAAATGACATACTTACCTGATTTGTTTGATATTAATAGTAAACAGTTCTATATTTAACTAAGATTAAGACTGGACTGCTAATACTGAGTTTTTATGGTGTCCACTCTAGCTTCCTGCAGTTAGTCTGGGCGTCTGGTTAAGGAATGGGTTTTGCTAGGGATAGCTTGAGCTGACAATGGTGATAAACACCTAAATGCTGGCCTTCTATAGACAAGATGTGGTGTGTGTGACCCGAGATAGAGAGAGCCTGGAAGAGTTTATAGCAATGCCTCATTGTCTCATCTTCCTGGCATCTGGGAAACTAAACCGGGTTGGAAGTTAAATAACATCCCGTGCAGATAACCAGGAGATATACCAAGGTGGCTTATGGGAACGGTAGAAATGACTGACTGAGCATTTAGGGCCTATATAAGATCTCTGTTTTTTCATTATCAGCTATGCTCTCGGCAACACAACTTGGAGTGTGCGGTCGGCGGTTTCATTATCAGCGATACTTCCGGCGCCGACTGAGATGGCCGCCTCGCTTCGCGTTCCTAGGAAACTATGCAGTTTTTTGTTTTTTTACGTGTTATTTCTTACATTAGTACCCCAGGTCATCTTAGGTTTCATTACATACAGTCGAGAAGAACTACTGAATATAAGATCAGCGCCAACTCACCATCAGTACGACCAAGAATATGTTTTCCGCGACGCGGATCCGGTGTTCTGCCTTACAAACAGGACAACGGAATGGATCGCATGCAGCGACCCAAGGAAACGACTCCGAAAAAGAGGGAAACGAGGCGGTGTTCTGGTCAGACTCCGAAAAAGGGCACATCGCGCAGCACTCCCCAGCATTCTTCTTGCCAATGTCCAGTCTCTTGACAACAAGGTTGACGAAATCCGAGCAAGAGTATCATTCCAGAGGGACATCAGAGACTGCAACGTTCTCTGCTTCACAGAAACATGGCTAACTGGGAAGACGCAATCCGAGGCGGTGCAGCCAACGGGTTTCACCACGCATCGCGCCGACAGAAACAAACATCTTTCTGGTAAGAAGAGTGGCGGGGGCGTATGCCTCATGACTAACGAGACATGGTGTGATGAAGGAAACATACAGGAACTCAAATCCTTCTGTTCACCTGATTTAGAATTCCTCACAATCAAATGTAGACCGCATTATCTTCCAAGAGAATTCTCCTCGATTATAATCACAGCCGTATATATCCCCCAAGCAGACACATCGATGGCTCTGAACGAACTTTATTTAACTCTTTGCAAACTGGAAACCATTTATCCGGAGGCTGCATTCATTGTAGCTGGGGATTTTAACAAAGCTAATCTGAAAACAAGACTCCTAAATTTTACCAGCATATCGATTGCGCAACCAGGGGTGGTAAAACCTTGGATCATTGTTACTCTAACTTCCGCGACGCATATAAGGCCCTGCCCCGCCCCTTTCGGAAAAGCTGACCACGACTCCCATTTTGCTGATCCCTGCCTACAGGCAGAAACTTAAACAAGAGGCTCCCACGCTGAGGTCTGTCCAACGCTGGTCAGACCAAGCTGACTCCACACTCCAAGACTGCTTCCATCACGTGGACTGGGACATGTTTCGTATTGCGTCAGATGGAAATATTGACGAATACGCTGATTCGGTGTGCGAGTTCATTAGAACGTGCGTCGAAGATGTCGTTCCCATAGCAACGATAAAAACATTCCCAAACCAGAAACCGTGGATTGACGGCAGCATCCGCGTGAAACTGAAAGCGCGAACCACTGCTTTTAATCAGGGCAAGGTGTCTGGTAATATGTCCGATTATAAACAATGCAGCTATTCCCTCCGCAAGGCTATTAAACAAGCTAAGCGTCAGTACAGAGACAAAGTGGAATCTCAATTCAATGGCTCAGACACAAGAGGCATGTGGCAGGGTCTACAGTCAATCACGGACTACAAGAAGAAACCCAGCCCAGTCACGGACCAGGATGTCTTGCTCCCAGGCAGACTAAATCACTTTTTTGCCCGCTTTGAGGACAATACAGTGCCACTGACACTGCCTGCAACGAAAACATGCAGTCTCTCCTTCACTGCAGCCGAGGTGAGTAAGACATTTAAACGTGTTAACCCTCGCAAGGCTGCAGGCCCAGGCGGCATCCCCCAGCCGCGCCCTCAGAGCATGCATGACCAGCTGGCCGGTGTGTTTACGGACATATTCAATCAATCCCTATACCAGTCTGCTGTTCCCACATGCTTCAAGAGGGCCACCATTGTTCCTGTTCCCAAGAAAGCTAAGGTAACTGAGCTAAAACGACTACCGCCCGTAGCACTCACTTCCGTCATCATGAAGTGCTTTGAGAGACTAGTCAAGGACCATATCACCTCCACCCTACCTGACACCCTAGACCCACTCCAATTTGCTTACCGCCCAAATAGGTCCACAGACGATGCAATCTCAACCACACTGCACACTGCCTAACCCACCTGGACAAGAGGAATACCTATGTGAGAATGCTGTTCATCGACTACAGCTCGGCATTCAATACCATAGTACCCTCCAAGCTCGTCATCAAGCTCGAGACCCTGGGTCTCGACCCGCCCTGTGCAACTGGGTACTGGACTTCCTGACGGGCCGCCCACAGGTGGTGAGGGTAGGCAACAACATCTCCTCCCCGCTGATCCTCAACACGGGGGGCCCCACAAGGGTGCGTTCTGAGCCCTCTCCTGTACTCCCTGTTCACCCACGACTGCGTGGCCATGCACGCCTCCAACTCAATCATCAAGTTTGCGGACACACAACAGTGGTAGGCTTGATTACCAACAACGACGAGACGGCCTACAGGGAGGAGGTGAGGGCCCTCGGAGTGTGGTGTCAGGAAAATAACCTCACACTCAACGTCAACAAAACTAAGGAGATGATTGTGGACTTCAGGAAACAGCAGAGGGAACACCCCCCTATCCACATCGATGGATCAGTAGTGGAGAGGGTAGCAAGTTTTAAGTTCCTCGACATACACATCACAGACAAACTGAATTGGTCCACTCACACTGACAGCGTCGTGAAGAAGGCGCAGCAGCGCCTCTTCAGCCTCAGGAGGCTGAAGAAATTCGGCTTGTCACCAAAAGCACTCACAAACTTCTACAGATGCACAATCGAGAGCATCCTGGCGGGCTGTATCACCGCCTGGTACGGCAACTGCTCCGCCCTCAGCCGTAAGGCTCTCCAGAGGGTAGTGAGGTCTGCACAACGCATCACCGGGGGCAAACTACCTGCCCTCCAGGACACCTACACCACCCGATGTTACAGGAAGGCCATAAGATCATCAAGGACATCAACCACCCAAACCACTGCCTGTTCACCCCGCTATCATCCAGAAGGCGAGGTCAGTACAGGTGCATCAAAGCTGGGACCGAGAGACTGAAAAACAACTTCTATCTCAAGGCCATCAGACTGTTAAACAGCAATCACTAACATTGAGTGGCTGCTGCCAGCACACTGTCATTGACACTGACCCAACTCCAGCCACTTTAATAATGGGAATTGATGGGAAATGATGTAAATATATCACTAGCCACTTTAAACAATGCTACCTTATATAATGTTACTTACCCTACACTATTCATCTCATATGCATATGTATATACTGTACTCTAGATCATCGACTGCATTCTTATGTCACTAGCCACTTTAACTATGCCACTTTGTTTACTTTGTCTACATACTCATCTCATATGTATATACTGTACTCGATACCATCTACTGTATGCTGCTCTGTACCATCACTCATTCATATATCATATGTACATATTCATATCCCCTTACACTGTGTATAAGACAGTAGTTTTGGAATTGTTAGTTAGATTACTTGTTGGTTATCACTGCATTGTCGGAACTAGAAGCACAAGCATTTCGCTACACTCGCATTAACATCTGCTAACCATGTGTATGTGACAAATAAAATTTGATTTTATTTGATTTTGAT
>NW_027035415.1:0-10483 GCF_034236695.1 Oncorhynchus nerka | reverse complement strand
AGTTTCCATCTCTTTGATTTAGTGTTTGAGAGTATCCATCTCTTTGATTTGGTGTTTGAGAGTATCCATCTCTTTGATATGGTGTTTGAGAGTATCCATCTCTTTGATTTAGTGTTTGAGAGTATCCATCTCTTTGATATGGTGTTTGAGAGTATCCATCTCTTTGATTTAGTGTTTGAGAGTATCCATCTCTTTGATTTGGTGTTTGAGAGTATCCATCTCTTTGATATGGTGTTTGAGAGTTTCCATCTCTTTGATTTAGTGTTTGAGAGTATCCATCTCTTTGATTTAGTGTTTGAGAGTATCCATCTCTTTGATATGGTGTTTGAGAGTATCCATCTCTTTGATTTAGTGTTTGAGAGTATCCATCTCTTTGATTTGGTGTTTGAGAGTATCCATCTCTTTGTTTTGGAGGATGTGGTGTTTGAGAGTATCCATCTCTTTGATTTGGTGTTTGAGAGTATCCATCTCTTTGATTTAGTGTTTGAGAGTATCCATCTCTTTGATTTAGTGTTTGAGAGTATCCATCTCTTTGTTTTGGAGGATGTGGTGTTTGAGAGTATCCATCTCTTTGATTTAGTGTTTGAGAGTATCCATCTCTTTGATTTAGTGTTTGAGAGTATCCATCTCTTTGATTTGGTGTTTGAGAGTATCCATCTCTTTGATTTAGTGTTTGAGAGTATCCATCCCTTTGATTTAGTGTTTGAGAGTATCCATCTCTTTGTTTTGGAGGATGTGGTGTTTGAGAGTATCCATCTCTTTGATTTAGTGTTTGAGAGTATCCATCTCTTTGATTTAGTGTTTGAGAGTATCCATCCCTTTGATTTAGTGTTTGAGAGTATCCATCTCTTTGATTTGGTGTTTGAGAGTATCCATCTCTTTGATTTGGTGTTTGAGAGTATCCATCTCTTTGATTTGGTGTTTGAGAGTATCCATCTCTTTGATTTGGTGTTTGAGAGTATCCATCTCTTTGATTTGGTGTTTGAGAGTATCCATCTCTTTGATTTGGTGTTTGAGAGTATCCATCTCTTTGTTTTGGAGGATGTAGTGTTTGAGAGTATCCATCTCTTTGATTTAGTGTTTGAGAGTATCCATCCCTTTGATTTAGTGTTTGAGAGTATCCATCTCTTTGATTTAGTGTTTGAGAGTATCCATCTCTTTGATTTGGTGTTTGAGAGTATCCATCTCTTTGATTTGGTGTTTGAGAGTATCCATCTCTTTGATTTGGTGTTTGAGAGTATCCATCTCTTTGATTTGGTGTTTGAGAGTATCCATCTCTTTGATTTGGTGTTTGAGAGTATCCATCTCTTTGATTTGGTGTTTGAGAGTATCCATCTCTTTGTTTTGGAGGATGTAGTGTTTGAGAGTATCCATCTCTTTGATTTAGTGTTTGAGAGTATCCATCCCTTTGATTTAGTGTTTGAGAGTATCCATCTCTTTGTTTTGGAGGATGTAGTGTTTGAGAGTATCCATCTCTTTGATTTAGTGTTTGAGAGTATCCATCTCTTTGATTTAGTGTTTGAGAGTATCCATCTCTTTGATTTGGTGTTTGAGAGTATCCATCTCTTTGATTTAGTGTTTGAGAGTATCCATCTCTTTGATTTGGTGTTTGAGAGTATCCATCTCTTTGATTTGGTGTTTGAGAGTATCCATCTCTTTGATTTGGTGTTTGAGAGTATCCATCTCTTTGATTTGGTGTTTGAGAGTATCCATCTCTTTGATTTAGTGTTTGAGAGTATCCATCTCTTTGATTTGGTGTTTGAGAGTATCCATCTCTTTGATTTGGTGTTTGAGAGTATCCATCTCTTTGATTTAGTGTTTAAGAGTATCCATCTCTTTGTTTTGGTGTTTGAGAGTATCCATCTCTTTGATTTAGTGTTTGAGAGTATCCATCTCTTTGATTTAGTGTTTGAGAGTATCCATCTCTTTGTTATGGAGGATTTAGTGTTTGAGAGTATCCATCTCTTTGATTTAGTGTTTGAGAGTATCCATCTCTTTGTTATGGAGGATTTAGTGTTTGAGAGTATCCATCTCTTTGTTTTGGTGTTTGAGAGTATCCATCTCTTTGATTTGGTGTTTGAGAGTATCCATCTCTTTGATTTGGTGTTTGAGAGTATCCATCTCTTTGATTTGGTGTTTGAGAGTATCCATCTCTTTGATTTGGTGTTTGAGAGTATCCATCTCTTTTTGATTCCGGTGTTTGAGAGTATCCATCTCTTTGATTTAGTGTTTTATCCATCTCTTTGTTTTGGTGTTGATCCATCTCTTTGATTTAGTGTTTGAGAGTATCCATCTTTGATTTGGTGTTTGAGAGTATCCATCTCTTTGATTTGGTGTTTGAGTATCCATCTCTTTGATTTGGTGTTGAGTATCCATCTCTTTGATTTGGTGTTGAGAATGTCCATCTCTTTGATTTAGTGTTTGAGAGTATCCATCTCTTTGATTTAGTGTTTGAGAGTATCCATCTCTCTTTGATTTAGTGTTTGAGTATCCATCTCTTTGATTTGGTGTTTGAGAGTATCCATCTCTTTGTTTGGGAGGATGTGGTGTTTGAGAGTATCCATCTCTTTGTTATGGAGGATTTAGTGTTTGAGAGTATCATCTCTTTTCTGTTATGGAGGATTTAGTGTTTGAGAGTATCCATCTCTTTGTTTTGGTGTTTGAAGTGTCATCTCTTTGTTTGGTGTTTGAAGTATCCATCTCTTTTGATTTGGTGTTTGAGAGTATCCATTTCTTTGTTTGGAGGATGTGGTGTTTTGAGAGTATCCATCTCTTTGTTTGGAGGTTTAGTGTTTGAGTTTGAGATGAGGAATTGGTAACTCTAGGGAGCCTGTGTAACTTGGGAAGATTTATATTACTTGTCACTTTTAGATGTTTTGGGACAGTGTACCCCCAGAGACCCGTCTTCACTCAGTCAATGAGAGACCAGATTTGGAAGTCCCATGAGACTAGGGTTGTATGGATGCAAAAGTCAAAATTGGAAGGATGGTACCATGAGACTGGGTTTGTATGGATACCCGGGGGTCAAGGGTGTCACTCATTCCATGGCCCAGTGTCAGCTGGTTTTAAGACCAATTAAGAGGAGACAACCAGGTGAGGAGTTCCTAACCAATTAAGACCTAGACAACCAGGTGAGGGGTTCTAACAATTAAGACCTAGACAACCAGGTGAGGGGTTCCTAGCCAATTAAGACCTAGACAACCAGAGTGAGGAGTTCCTAACTAAGCCAATGACGACCTGACAACCAGGTGAGGAAGGGTGTTCCTAACTAGCCAATGACGACCTAGACAACCAGGTGAGGAGGGGAGTTCCCTAACTAACCAGCTGAAGACCCTAGACAAGCAGGTTCCTAACCAATGGCGACCTGGGCAACCAGGTGAGGAGGAGTTCCTAACTAACCAGCGACCTAGACAACCAGGTGAGGAGGAATTCCTAACTAACCAATGACACCTTGACAACCAGGTGAGGAAGAGAGTTCTAACTAACCAATGAAGACCTAGACAACCAGGTGAGGAGGAGTTCCTAACTAACCAATGAAGACCTAGACAACCAGGTGAGGAGGGAGTTCCTAACTTCCAATGACGACCCTGGACAACCAGGTGAGGAGGGAGTTCCTAACTAACCAATGACGAGCCTGAACAACCAGGTGAGGAGGAGTTCCTAGCTAACAGCAATGACCCTGATTACCAGGTGAGGAGGGAGTTCCTAACTAACCAATGACGACCTGACAACCAGGTGAGGAGGGAGTTCCTAAATAATCAGTGACCTTACTCGATCAATCAAGTACAAGCGAGGGCAAAAACCCGCAGAACACTTGGCCTATAGACATATAATGGAGCAGAGTCTGACATCTGTGGTAAGGTGGACAGCTTTATTGAGTGCTGGGCATATAAATCCTACCACCAGAGGGCGTTGTGGAGCCAACTCACCCCAAAGCATGACTGTCTGTGTGCATTATCCACATGGCTTGGCTATTGGTTGTGGAAACTCTCATCTTAACATTCATACGCCTGTAATCTAGTCTCTTATCTGGATATTGAGCAGTATATGGAAAGCAAGCCTATTCACAGCCTCTAGAACTCTGTTGAGTAGCAGTACAGTCCCAGTAACCTCCACTACCAGTCAGTAACCTCCACTACAGTCCCAGTAACCTCCACTACAGTCCCAGTAACCTCCACTACAGTCCCAGTAACCTCCACTAACAGTACAGGTTCATCATCTGCCTGCCTTTATATCTAGGGTTTTGTCCCAAATAACCCTTTTCCCTAAAGTGCCAGTACTTTTCTCCAGAACCCTATGGTGATTCATAGTGATGTCCCATTCATTCACACTGAGGGTTTTGTCCCATCTTTCTCTCTCTCTCTCTCTCTCTCTCTCTCTCTCTCTTTTCTCTCAGAGCCTCTCTGGTGTCTCTCATCTGATTCTCTACTCTCTCTCTGTTTCTCTCTCTCTCTATCTCTCTCTGTCTCTCTCTCTCTCTGCCCCCTTCTCTCTCTCTCTCTCTCTCTCTCTCTCTCTCTCTCTCTCTGTGTCTCTCTCTCTCTGCCCCCTTCTCTCTCTCTCTCTGTTTCTCTCTCTCTCTCTCTCTCTCTGTCTCTCTCTCTCTCTGCCCCCCTTCTCTCTCTCTCTCTCTGTTTCTCTCTCTCTCTCTCTCTCTGTCTCTCTCTCTCTCTCTGCCCCCTTCTCTCTCTCTCTCTCTCTCTCTCTCTCTCTCTGTGTCTCTCTCTCTCTGCCACCCCCTCTCTCTCTCTCTCTCTCTCTCTCTCTCTCTCTCTCTCTCTCTCTGCCCCCTTCTCTCTCTCTCTCTCTGTGTCTCTCTCTCTCTGCCCCCTTCTCTCTCTCTCTCTGCCCTCTCTCTGCCCCCCCTTCTCTCTCTCTCTCTGTTTCTCTCTCTCTCTCTCTCTCTCTGTCTCTCTCTCTCTCTGCCCCCTTCTCTCTCTCTCTCTCTCTCTCTCTCTCTCTCTCTCTCTCTGTGTCTCTCTCTCCTGCCCCCCTTCTCTCTCTCTCTCTCTGTTTCTCTCTCTCTCTCTCTCTCTCTGTCTCTCTCTCTCTCTGCCCCCTTCTCTCTCTCTCTCTCTCTGTTTCTCTCTCTCTCTCTCTCTCTGTCTTCTCTCTCTCTCCCCCTTCTGTGTCTCTCTCTGTTTCTCTCTCTCTCTCTCTCTGTGTCTCTCTCTCTCTCCCCCCTTCTCTCTCTCTCTCTGTTTCTCTCTGTTTCTCTCTCTCTGTCTCTCTCTCTCTGTGTCTCTCCTCTCTCTCTCTGTGTCTCTCTCTCTCTGCCCCCTTCTCTCTCTCTCTCCCTGTCTCTCTCTCTCTCTGCCCCCTTCTCTCTCTCTCTCTCTGTTTCTCTCTCTCTCTCTCTCTCTCTGTCTCTCTCTCTCTCTGCCCCCTTCTCTCTCTCTCTCTCTCTCTCTCTCTCTGTGTCTCTCTCTCTCTGCCCCCCTCTCTCTCTCTCTCTCTCTCTCTCTCTCTCTGTGTCTCTCTCTCTCTCTCCCCCTTCTCTCTCTCTCTGCCCCCTTCTCTCTCTTTCTCTCTCTCTCTCTCTCTCTCTGCCCTCTCTCTCTCTGCCCCCCTTCTCTCTCTCTCTCTCTCTCTCTCTCTCTCTCTCTGTCTCTCTCTCTCTCTGTCCCCCCTTCTCTCTCTCTCCCTCTGTGTCTCTCTCTCTCTGCCCCCTTCTCTCTCTCTCTCTCTGTGTCTCTCTCTCTCTGCCCCCCCTTCTCTCTCTCTCTCTCTCTCTCTCTCTCTGTCTCTCTCTCTGTCTCTGCCCCCTTCTCTCTCTCTCTCTCTCTCTGTTTCTCTCTCTCTCTCTCTCTCTCTGCCCCCCTCTCTCTCTCTCTCTCTCTCTCTCTCTCTCTCTCTCTCTCTCTCTCTCTGTTTCTCTCTCTCTCTCTCTCTGTCTCTCTCTCTCTCTCTCTCTCTGTTTCTCTCTGCCCCCTTCTCTGTGTCTCTCTCTCTCTCTGTTTCTCTCTCTCTGTGTCTCAGCCTCCTCTCAGTGCCCCCTTATCTAAAGCTCTCTGTATCTCTGTTTCTCTCTCTCTATCTACTCTCTCTCTCTCTCTGTCTCTCTCTCTACTCTGAGAGACCTTCTCTCTCTTCTGGAACAGATTGTCTCTGTTTACTGAGACAGACCTGTTTCTCTCTCTCTCTGTGTCTCAGATTGCCCCCTTTCTCTCTCTACTCTCTCTCTCTCTGTTTCTACCTTTGTGTCTCAGATCTCTGCCCCCTTTTTCTCTCTGTGTCTCTCTCTCTCTCTGTTTCTACTCTTCTGACACCTCCTTCAGTGATTATTAAAGCAGCTGTATTCTGAGACAGACCGTATACTACAGCTGGGGAACAGATTGTTTTAGAGGTACTGAGAGAGAGAGAGGAAAGAGAGAAGAGAGAAGAGGAAGAGAAGAGAGGAGAGAAGAGGAAAAGATGAGAAGGGGAGAGGAAAGAGGAAAAGAAAGAAGGAGTGAGAGAGAGAGGGAGACAGAGAAGGGGGAGAGAGAGAGAGGGAGGAGGGAGAGAGAGAGACAGAGAAGGGGAGAGAGAGAGGAGAGAGAAGGGGAGAGAGAGAGACAAGAAGAAGGGGGAGAGAGAGGGAGGGAGGGAGAGAGAGAGAGAGAGAGAGAGAGACAGAGAGAGAGACAGAGAGAGAGAGAGAGAGAGAAGCCTTTGGCACGAGCACATCGACCATCCCCAGCCAGTGAGCTGTGCATCATGGGAGGAGAGTCAGTGAAACTGGAAGGCATTATTAGGTCTGTCATTTCCTCCTCATATTGTAACCTACGACGTGTCTCCACACACCGAGAACCTGGGCTAGTGATGGATTCAAGACAAACGCTGTTTTTATTGATCTCAGATTCTCAGTTTGTCCGTGTCAAAGGATCCTGACGTTTCTATCACTTTGTGCTGTATTTAAAAAATAAGATTCTGGCAAAGTCTCCAGTCGTGTAAATAGAGGTGTAATGTAATGTATTTATAAAAGGCCAACATTTTCTCCGGACCTCCCGGGCTACTAAAAATGTTCCCTGTGTGTACAACTTGTGTAAGTGCCTCTACTCTAACTGCTCCATGCCACAACGCAAATGATGCGCATTCAATGCTTTATTATAAAGGGGATTTCTCTCTCCTGCGTTCCTCAGAACTCCCCAGGACAATCCCCTCTAGCACTCACTATTTTTTTTTGTTCTGGCGCCTCCCAATATACAAATTAAGCACTGGTCTGAAGATATTATCTTTTAAATAATAAAAAAAATATATATATATTTATGTGATTTTGAAGGAAAACTGTTAAGCACAAAGATCTCATTAGGAAGGAAGGAAGGAAGGAAGGAAGGAAGGAAGGAAGGAAGGAAGGAAGGAAGGAAAGTGTTGTACTTATCTTATCCCTTTGTGTTCAGTCATTCTTAATGAGTTTCAACTAAACGAAGGACTGATTATCATTGTAGTTTCTGTAGAAGAAGAGAAACTCAGTTGTTGAAACACTCTGATGTAGAACCGAGCATTTCAAATGTTGTTGTTTTTAAATGACAGTTTTATATTGTCATGATTTTGGATTGTATTTATTTTATACAGATTATTTTCGATGCTACATAGCGATGGAAATGTCTGTGTTAAGTAGGAAAAAAGGTATTCAGTTAATGATTTATTTTGTTACGTTGTGAGGCAGATTGTCCCTGAAATGCTGAATATATTCTTTGTTTGCATGTACTGTAGAATGAAGAAGCTGCTCATGTCACACGGTCACAAACAGCCTCCTCCATTTTGGACTTCCAGAACAGGGAAAACATCTGCTCCCATCATTCCAATGGAAAAGCTCTGTTTGGTTTTTGCTGGATAACTCGATAACGCCATAGCTGCATGCTAATCATGAAACTCATTCAGAATTGTAATTGTTAGGCTGAGTGAAATGTTGGACTTTTAGTATATCTGTAAATACAACAGTAGAGCACATAACAGCAGGTTTATTGGGGAGGGGGGGGGGGGACTATTTAGTGGCAATAAACATCTTCAAACTCCCTACTTGGTGTCATGACATGACTGTGCCTCTGTATTCTATACACACAACATGTCAACCTTTTGTTGTTGTTCAGACGAGTGATTTCATCATTAGATGTGTCTGTTCTTACTTAATGTTCTACGTTTCATAACAGAAACACTGTTATCCTCCTTATTTTGGGAATGTTGACAACAATCAAATGTTTCATTTCTACAAACAATTCACCCAAAAACAGATTATTATTTGTTATTGTTGTTGTTGTTGTACGTTTATGAACTTCACTGGCTTTACTGTAAAACCAGTCCTGGCTGAGCTTTACTGTAAAACCAGTCCTGGCTGAGCTTTACTGTAAAACCAGTCCTGGCTGAGCTTTACTGTAAAACCAGTCCTGGCTGAGCTTTACTGTAAAACCAGTCCTGGCTGAGCTTTACTGTAAAACCAGTCCTGGCTGAGCTTTACTGTAAAACCAGTCCTGGCTGAGCTTTACTGTAAAACCAGTCCTGGCTGAGCTTTACTGTAAAACCAGTCCTGGCTGAGCTTTACTGTAAAACCAGTCCTGGCTGAGTCCTGTAAAACCAGTCCTGGCTGAGCTTTACTGTAAAACCAGTCCTGGCTGAGCTTTACTGTAAAACCAGTCCTGGCTGAGCTTTACTGTAAAACCAGTCCTGGCTGAGCTTTACTGTAAAACCAGTCCTGGCTGAGCTTTACTGTAAAACCAGTCCTGGCTGAGCTTTACTGTAAAACCAGTTCTGGCTGAGTCCTGTAAAACCATTGTCCACGTTACACTCCAACACAGAACAACTCCACAGGTCCCAGGTCTCAGCCAAGACTCCTGGACAGTCTGTGGCCACGTTGCACCACTGTCCAGGAGTTGAGGAGTTGAGGACACAGCCAGGACTCAGCCAGGACTCAGCCAGGACTCAGCCAAGACACAGCCAAGACTCAGCCAGGACATATATATATATACCCCCTCTCTCTCTCTCTCTCTCTCTCTCTCTCTCTATAAACTCTCTCTCTCTCTCTCTCTCTCTCTCTCTCTATAACTCTCTCTCTCTCTCTCTATAAACTCTCTCTCTTTCTCTCTCTCTCTATAAACTCACTCTCTCTATATATATACCCCCCTCTCTCTCTCTCTCTCTATAAATCTCTCTCTCTCTCTCTCTCTATAAACTCCCTCTCTATATATATATCCCCTCTCTCTCTCTATAAACTCTCTCTCTCTCTCTCTCTCTATAAACTCCCTCTCTATATATACCCCCTCTCTCTCTATAAATCTCTCTCTCTCTCTCTCTCTATAAACTCCTCTCTCTCTATATACCCCCTCTCTCTCTCTCTATAAACTCCCTCTCTCTATATATATACCCCTCTCTCTCTCTCTCTCTATAAACTCACTCTTTCTATATATATACCCCCTCTCTCTCTCTCTCTCTCTCTATATATATATATATATATATATATATACCCCCTCTCTCTCTCTCTATATATATATATATATATATATATACCCCCTCTCTCTCTCTCTCTCTCTCTATAAACTCTCTCTCTCTCTATCTCGCTCTCTATACCCCCTCTCTCTCTCAAGAAGGCCTACAAACCTGACTCAGTTACACCAGCCCTGTCAGGACGAATGGGCCAAAATTCACCCAACTTATTGTGGGAAGCTTGTGGACGGCTACCCGAAATGTTTGACCCAAGTTAAACAGTTTAAAGGCAATGCTACCAAATACTAATTGAGCGTATGTAAACTTCTGACCCACTGAGAATGAATGAAAGAAATAAAAGCTGAAATAAATTGTTCTCTCTACTATTATTCTGACATTTCACATTCTTAAAATAAAAGTGGTGATCCTAACTGACCTAAGACAGGGAATTTTTAATAGGATTAAATGTCAGGAATTGTGAAAAACTGAGTTTAAATGTATTTGGCTAAGGTGTATGTAAACTTCCGACTTCAACTGTATATATATATATATATATATATATATATATAAATACCCTCTCTCTCTCCCTCTCTCTCTCTCTATACCCTCTCTCTCTATATATATACTCTCTCTCTATATATATATATACACCCTCTCTCTCTCTCTCTCTCTCTCTTCCCCCCCCCCCTCTCTCTCTCTCTCTCTCTCTCTCTCACTCTCACTCTCACTCTCTCACTCTATTGAAAATAATATCTCCAGACAGTAAAACCCCTTTATGTGCCAGATGGATGCATCTCTCTGAATCCAGTGACATGGACTGACGTCTGTACCCAGTCTGTGCCCAGTGGACTCTCAGCTTAAATTAGCCTGTGATGTCCACAGTGCTCCCTCATGACGACTACTCTGCATCAGAATCATTGACTGTGGCAGTAAAGCCACACACCTCTCTGAAGCTGGATACCTAAACCCTTCAGCCCCTCGCTCTTACGTCTTCATCCATCCATCTCTCTCTCTGTCTCTCCCCCGTCCTTCAGCCCCTCGCTCTTACGTCTTCATCCATCCATCTCTCTCTGTCTCTCCC
>NW_027035414.1:0-10482 GCF_034236695.1 Oncorhynchus nerka | reverse complement strand
GTCTCTGTCACCCTCTGTTTATAACTCCTCTGTTGTCCCTCTGTCACCCTCTGTTTATAACTCCTCTGTTGTCCCTCTGTCACCCTCTGTTTACAACTCCTGTGTGTCTCTGTCACCCTCTGTTTACAACTCCTGTGTGTCTCTGTCACCCTCTGTTTATAACTCCTCTGTCACCCTCTGTTTATAATTCCTCTGTTGTACCTGTCACCCTCTGTTTATAACTCCTCTGTTGTCCTCCTCTGTCACCCTCTCTGTTTATAACCTCTGTCACCTCTGTTTATAACTCCTCTGTTTATAACTCCTCTGTTGTACCTCTGTCACCTCTGTTTATAACTCCTCTGTCACTCCTCTCTGTTTATAACTCCTCTGTTGTACCTCTGTCACCCTCTGTTTATAACTCCTCTGTCACCCTCTGACACCCTCTGTTTATAACTCCTGTTGTCCCTCTGTTTAGAATCCCTCTGTTGTACCTCTGTCACCCTCTGTTTATAACTCCACCCTCTGTCACCCTCTGTTTACAACCCTCTGTTTTTTATAACTCCTCTCCTCTGTCACCCTCTGTTTATAACTCCTCTGTCACCCTCTGTTTATAACTCCTCTGTCACCCTCTCTGTTTATAACTCCTCTGTCACTCCTCTGTTTATAACTCCTCTGTCACTCCTCTGTTTATAACTCCTCTGTCACTCACCTCTGTTTATAACTCCTCTGTTGTACCTCTGTCACTCCTCTGTTTATAACTCCCTCTGTCATAACTCCTCTGTTGTACCTCTGTCACTCCTCTGTTTATAACTCCTCTGTCACCCTCTGTTTATAACTCTGTCACCCTCCTGTCACCTCTGTTTATAACTCCTCTGTTGTCCCTCTGTCACCCTCTGTTTTGTAAACCTCTGTCTGTTTGTGCCTCTGTCACCTCTGTTTATAACTCCTCTGTCACCCTCTGTCACCTGTTTATGGCTCCTGTCTCGTGATCTCACCTGTCACACTCTGTTTTTAACTCCTGTGTGTCTCTGTCACCCTCTGTTTATAACTCCTCTGTTTATAACTCCTCTGTCACCCTCTGTTTATAACTCCCTCTGTTTATAACTCCTCTGTCACCCTCTGTTTATAACTCCTGTGTCTCTGTCACCCTCTGTTTATAACTCCTCTGTCACCCTCTGTTTATAACTCCTCTGTGTCTCTGTCACCCTCTGTTTTTAACTCCTGTGTGTCTCTGTCACCCCTCTGTTTATAACTTCCTCTGTCACCCTCTGTCACACCTCTGTTTATAACTTCTTCTGTTGTACTCTGTCACCCTCTGTTTATAACTGCTCTGTGTGTCTCTGTTGTCCCTCTGTCACATTCTGTTTTTAACTCCTGTCTCCATCTCTGTCACCCTCTGTTTATAACTCCTGTGTTGTGTCTCTGTTACCCTCTGTTTATAATCATCTTCTGTTTTTATGGCTCCTCTGTTGTACCTCTGTCACCCTCTGTTTATAACTCCTCTGTCACCCCTGTTTATAGCCTCTGTTTATAACTCCTCTGTTGTACCTCTGTCACCCTCTGTTTATAACTCCTGTTGTACCTGTTGTTATATCTGTCACCCTCTGTTTATAACTCCTCTGTCACCCTTGTTTATAACTCCTCTGTTGTGTTCTGTCACCCTCTGTTTATAACTCCTCTGTCACCCCTCTGTTTATAACTCCTGTTGTGTCCTCTGTCACCCTCTGTTTATAATCCTCTGTCACCCTCTGTTTATAGCTCCTCTGTTTCCCTCTGTTTATAGCTCCTCCTGTCACCCTCTTATAACTCCTCTGTTGTACTCTGTCACCCTCTCTGTTTATAACTCCTCTGTTGTCCCTCTGTCACACTCTGTTTTAACTCTTATCACCTCTGTCACTCCTGTGTTTATATCTCTGTTGTCCCTCTGTCACCCTCTGTTTATAACTCCTCTGTCCCTCCTGTCACCCTCTGTTTATCTGTCACCCTCTGTTTATAGCTCCTGTGTGTCTCTGTCACCCTCTGTTTATATCCTCTGCTGTCCTCTGTCACCCTCTGTTTATAACCTCCTCTGTCACCCCTCTGTTTATAACCTCTTGTTGTACTTCTGTCACCCTGTTTATAACTCCTCTGTCCCTTCATTACCCTCTGTTTATAACTCCTATGTCACCTTCTGCTTATAACTCCTCTGTTGTACCTTCTGTCCACTCTGTTTATAACTCCTCTGTCACCCTCTGTCATAACTCCCTTCTGTTTATGTACCTTCTGTCACCCTCTGTTTATAACTCCTCTTGTCACTCCTCTCTGTCACCCTCTGTTTATAACTCCTGTTTACCTTTGTTTATAATTTCCTTCGTTACCTTCTGTCACCCTGTTTATAACTCCTGCTACCCCTTCTGTTTATAACTCCTTCTGTCACTTCTGTCACCTCGTTTACACCTCTGTCACCTCTGTTTATAACTCCTCTGTCACCCTCTGTTTATAACTCCTCTGTTGTACTCCTCTGTTTATAACTCCTCTGTTGTACCTTCTGTCACTCCTGTTTATAACTCCTCTGTTTATAGCTCCCTGTTTGTACCTCTGTCACCCTCTGTTTATAGCTTCTGTCACCTCTTCTGCTCTGTTTATAACTCCTTCTGTCACCTTGTTCTGTTGTCCTCTGGTTTCTGGCCCTCTGTTTATAACCCTCTGTTGTATTCTGTTTATAACTCATCATGTTGTAATTCTGTCACCTCTGTTTTATAACTCCTCTGTCTTACCCTCTGTTTATAACCTCTGTTGTACCTCCTGTCTTACCCTCTCTCTGTTTATAACTCCTCTGTCTTATCTGTCACCCTCTGTTTATAACTCCTCTGTTTATAACTCCTCTGTTTATAACTCCTCTGTCACCTCTGTTTCAAACTCCACTCTGTTGTACCTCTGTTTATAATTCCTCTGTTGTACTCTGTCACCCTCTGTTTATACTCCTCTGTCACCCTCTGTTTATAACTCCTCTGTTTATAACTCCTCTGTTGTCCCTCTGTTTATAACTCTCTGTTGTACCTCTGTCACACTCTGTTTATAACTCCTCTGTCACCCTCTGTTTACAACTCCTCTGTCACCCTCTGTCACCCTCTGTTTATAACTCCTCTGTTTATAACCCCTCTGTTGTACCTCTGTCACCCTCTGTTTACAACTCCTCTGTTGTACACTCTGTTTATAACTCCTCTGTTGTGCCCTCTGTCACCCTCTGTTTATAACTCCTCTGTCACCCTCTGTCACCCTCTGTTTATAACTCCTCTGTTGTCCCTCTGTTTATAACTCCTCTGTTTGTGCCTCTGTCACACTCTGTTTATAACTCCTCTGTCACCCTCTGTCACCCTCTGTTTACAACTCCTCTGTCACCCTCTGTTTACAACTCCTCTGTCACCCTCTGTTTTATAACTCCTCATCACCCTGTCACCCTCTGTTTACAACTCCTCTGTTGTCCCTCTGTCACCCTCTGTTTCTAACTGCTAATTTTCCGCTCTGGCTATGAGCTGAGCTTCCCTGTTAAATTACCTTTCTTTTCCTCCCTGTGGATTTTCGTTCCTCTTATCTGCATTAACTCCACTGTGTGTGTGTGTGTGTGTGTATGTGTGTGTGTGTGTGTGTGTGTGTGTGTGTGTGTGTGTGTGTGTGTCTGTGTGTGTCTGTGTGTGTGTGCCAGATGTTTTTGACAGAATGTGTACATACAGTATTTATATGTTTGTGGGATGGCCTCACGTGTCTGTGGTTTCCTTTGGGCACTACCTGACATGTCAGACCCCTGCATGCATAGGTGGTGTGTGTGTGGTCCACCCACCCTCTTCCCCCTCTCCTCCTCTCCTCCTCTCTCCTCCTTCTCCTCCTCCTCTCCCTCTCCCCTCTCCTCCTCTCCTCTTCTCCTCCTCTCCCCTTCCTCCTCCTCCTCCTCTCTCCTCCTCTCTCCTCTCCTCCTCTCCTCCTCCTCTCCCTCTCCTCTCTCCTCCTCTCCTCCTCTCCCCCTCTCCCCCTTTCTCCTCCTCTCCTTCTCTCCTCCTCTCCTTCTGTATTGGAACAGCTCCTGCATGAAGTATGCTCTCTTGAGTTCAAGGGAGGCTTGCTTGCACACACATGCCTCATCTGATTCCCCTCCACTTGGCTTGAAGACAATATGATTCATCCGTCCCAGTCTTCCCCCTCACGAAGCATGCATGTGTTGTGTCTCATCCTTCCTCCCCATTAGCCGTTCATGGAGATCTACATGCATGTATGTCACTATGACTGAGTCTCAAATGGCACTATTCCCTGTTTAATGAACTATTTAGGAATAAGGTGTCATTTGGGACGCAGATGATCTGTCTGCTCTGCTACCCGCCTAAAAATGAAGAGGCTAGGGGAGGATTGTGTCCCCAGAAAACAGATACGGCTTCATTTATTCATCCTTTCATAGCAGCACTAAAACATACTCCTCCAGGGCCTTGAAGCATGTTGACATGTGAACTGTTTCTATCATTTACGTAATGCCGAACAATACTAACTCTTCATCCACACCACTCATGGCTTCTAGTAAATCACATTGACATCACTTTCCTGTCCAGTCTTTGAGTGAAAACTCACTGACACGTTCTGAGGAGTCCTAATGCACATCCAGTTGATTTGTTATGCATGTCCCTCCCAATGTCCATCTCAGACCTTGACCCATAGTCTGACTTTCACATCACCATTTGCATGGAGTGTTGCTCTCTCCTCCTCTGGGATGTCTTGTGTTGCGTTGTTGTGCTCCTGGGAAAGCTCTTCTGTCTGCTGGACTGAAACTAATCCAAACCACTGGCTGTCAAAAGTCAACATCACTCTCACTGTATGTACGGTGTCCCTATTAGGACACTCTCCAGTCTCTACAGGACTTGTCAGTCTCAAAATTCCATCAGTTAACATGGAACTACTCTACCAGGCAGCACACAGAACCTGCCCAAAGAGCAATTGATTGTAACAGGTGCTAAATTGGTGTTCTAATGGGCCCCTCACCATGGTTTCTATTCTCCTTAGCGATTGGTCAAAATGAACATGCCCATCGCCGATGATGTCTGATTGCACTTCACGTCACGCTGATGGCTCTCATCCGCACCGCTCTGGAGATCAAACTGGCGTCTGGTCAGTGACCTCTGACCTAATCCCCTTGCACACATACACACTCAACATACAATAATAGGATAGGAAAAAGGGAAATTAAAATCAATGTAAAACATGAATAGAATAAAAGTTGTTAGAAATGTGGTGTTTTATGTAAAGAATAAAAAAGAATAATATGTAATCATTCAAAAAGACAGCGGCCTAAAACCTGTCCTGCTAGGTCTGATGGGTAGGGTGAGACAATGAACTAGAATGACTAGAAAGATAGGGTTACTAACGGCCTAAAAAACCTGTCCCTGCTAGGTCTGATGGGTAGGGAGTGAGACAATGAACTAGAATGACTAGAAAGATAGGGTTGCGGCCTAAAAACCTGTCCTGCTAGGTCTGATGGGTAGGGAGTGAGACCAATGAACTAGATTGAATAGAAAGATAGGGTGGCGACCTAAAAACCTGTCCTGCTAGGTCTGATGGGTAGGGGTGAGACCAATGAACTAGATTGAATAGAAAGATAGGGTGGCGGCCTAAAAACCTGTCCTGCTAGGTCTGATGGGTAGGGGTGAGACCAATGAACTAGAATGACTAGAAGATAGGGTGGCAGCTAAAAACCTGTCTATAGGTCTGATGGGTAGGAGTGAGACCAATGAACTAGATTGAATAGAAAGGAGTCCCCATTCAAGTCATAATGAATTGCATCTGTGTTTATCAGTCAAATTGCCATGGTCAGAGGTTCCAAGTCTGTTAGTGTTTGCTGATTGATAAGTGTGGATGGACTTGATGTGACATATGAGTGTGTCTCTCCTCAGGGGTGCTGGCTCAGCGCCTGTGTGATGTTGATCTGAGGAAGGAGATCTCCAGAGTCTGGCCTAACCTGCCTCAGAAGACTGTTGACCTGCTGGTCACACCATATAAAGGTAGGCGACACTGGTGTGTGTGTGTGTGTGTGTGTGTGTGTGTGTGTGTGTGTGTGTGTGTGTGTGTGTGTGTGTGTGTTTTAACTATACTTGTGGAAAGCAGAGGTCCCCACAATAATAGTAAATGACCAACTCTAGTGGTTAGAGCATTGGACAAGTAACCGAAAGGTTGCAAAATCGAATCTGTCATTTACATCATACATTTACATTTAAGTCATTTAGCAGACGCTCTTATCCAGAGCGACTTACAAATTGGTGCTTTCACCTTATGACATCCAGTGGAACAGCCACTTTACAATAGTGCATCTAGGTATTTTAAGGGGGAGGGGAGAAGGATTACTTTATCCTATCCTAGGTATTCCTTAAAGAGGTGGGTTTCAGGTGTCTCGGAAGGTGGTGATTGACTCCGCTGTCCTGGCGTCGTGAGGGAGTTTGTTCCACCATTGGGGGCCAGAGCAGCGAACAGTTTTGACTGGGCTGAGCGGGAACTGTACTTCCTCAGTGGTAGGGAGGCGAGCAGGCCAGAGGTGGATGAACGCAGTGCCCTTGTTTGGGTGTAGGGCCTGATCAGAGCCTGGAGGTAGTGAGGTGCCGTTTCCCCTCACAGCTCCGTAGGCAAGCACCATGGTCTTGTAGCGGATGCGAGCTTCAACTGGAAGCCAGTGGAGAGAGCGGAGGAGCGGGGTGACGTGAGAGAACTTGGGAAGGTTGAACACCAGACGGGCTGCGGCGTTCTGGATGAGTTGTAGGGTTTAATGGCACAGGCAGGAGCCCAGCCAACAGCGAGTTGCAGTAATCCAGACGGGAGATGACAAGTGCCTGGATTAGGACCTGCGCCCGCTTCCTGTGTGAGGCAGGGTCAGACTCTGCGGATGTTGTAGAGCATGAACCTACAGAACGGGCCCACCGCCTTGATGTTATTTGAGAACGACAGGGTGTTGTCCAGGATCACGCCAAGGTTCTTAGCGCTCTGGGACGAGGACACAATGGAGTTGTCAACCGTGATGGCGAGATCATGGAACGGGCAGTCCTTCCCGGGAGGAAGAGCAGCTCCGTCTTGCCGAGTTCAGCTTGAGGTGATGATCCGTCATCCACACTGATATGTCTGCCAGACATGCAGAGATGCGATTTGCCACCTGGTCATCAGAAGGGGAAAGGAGAAGATTAATTGTGTGTCGTCTGCATAGCAATGATAGGAGAGACCATGTGAGGTTATGACAGAGCCAAGTGACTTGGTGTATAGCGAGAATAGGAGAGGGCCTAGAACAGAGCCCTGGGGACACCAGTGGTGAGAGCACGTGGTGAGGAGACGGATTCTCGCCACGCCACCTGGTAGGAGCGACCTGTCAGGTAGGGGACGCAATCCAAGCGTGGGCCGCGCGAGATGCCCAACTCGGAGAGGTGGAGAGGAGGATCTGATGGTTCACAGTATCGAAGGCAGCCGATAGGTCTAGAAGGATGAGAGCAGAGGAGAGAGAGTTAGCTTTAGCAGTGCGGAGCGCCCCTCCGTGATACAGAGAAGAGCAGTCTCAGTTGAATGACTAGTCTTGAAACCTGACTGATTTGGATCAAGAAGGTCATTCTGAGAGAGATAGCGGAGAGCTGGCCAAGGACGGCACGTTCAAGAGTTTTGGAGAGAAAGAAAGAAGGATACTGGTCTGTAGTTGTTGACATCGGAGGGATCGAGTGTAGGTTTTTTCAGAAGGGTGCAACTCTCGCTCTCTTGAAGACGGGAGGGGACGTAGCCAGCGGTCAGGATGAGTTGATGAGCGAGGTGAGGTAAGGGAGAAGGTCACCGGAGATGGTCTGGAGAAGAGAGGAGGGGATAGGGTCAAGCGGGCAGGTTGTTGGGCGGCCGGCCGTCACAAAGACGCGAGATGTCATCTGGAGAGAGAGGGGAGAAAGAGGTCAGAGCACAGGGTAGGGCAGTGTGAGCAGAACCAGCGGTGTCGTTTGACTTAGCAAACGAGGATCGGATGTCGTCGACCTTCTTTTCAAAATGGTTGACAAAGTCATCTGCAGAGAGGGAGGAGGGGGAGGGGGAGGAGGATTCAAGAGGAGGAGAAGGTGGCAAAGAGCTTCCTAGGGTTAGAGGCAGATGCTTGGAATTTAGAGTGGTAGAAAGTGGCTTTAGCAGCAGAGACAGAGGAGGAAAATGTAGAGAGGAGGGAGTGAAAGGATGCCAGGTCTGCAGGGAGGCGAGTTTTCCTCCATTTCCGCTCGGCTGCCCGAGCCCTGTTCTGTGAGCTCGCAATGAGTCGTCGAGCCACGGAGCGGGAGGGGAGGACCGAGCCGGCCTGGAGGATAGGGGACATAGAGAGTCAAAGGATGCAGAAAGGGGAGGAGAGGAGGGTTGAGGAGGCAGAATCAGAGATAGGTTGGAGAAGGTTTGAGCAGAGGGAAGAGATGATAGGATGGAAGAGGAGAGAGAAGCGGGAGAGAGAGCGAAGGTTGGGACGGCGCGATACCATCCTAGGGGCAGTGGGAAGTGTTGGATGAGAGCGAGAGGGAAAAGGATACAAGGTAGTGGTCGGAGACTTGGAGGGGAGTTGCAATGAGGTTAGTGGAGGAACAGCATCTAGTAAAGATGAGGTCGAGCGTATTGCCTGCCTTGTGAGTAGGGGGGAAGGTGAGAGGGTGAGGTCAAAAGAGGAGAGAGTGGAAAGAAGGAGGCAGAGAGGAATGAGTCAAAGGTAGACGTGGGGGAGGTTAAAGTCGCCCAGAACTGTGAGGTGAGCCGTCCTCAGGAAAGGAGCTTATCAGGCATCAAGCTCATTGATGAACTCTCCGAGGGAACCTGGAGGGCGATAAATGATAAGGATGTTAAGCTTGAAAGGGCTGGTAACTGTGACAGCATGGAATTCAAAGGAGGCGATAGACAGATGGGTAAGGGGAGAAAGAGAGAATGACCACTTGGGAGAGATGAGGATCCTTCCGGTGCCACCACCCAGCTGACCAGAAGCTCTCGGGTGTGCGGAGAGCACGTGGGCGGACGAAGAGAGAGCAGTAGGAGTAGCGGTGTTGTCTGTGGTGATCCATGTTTCCGTCAGAGCCAAGAAGTCGAGGACTGGAGGGAGACATAGGCTGAGATGAACTCTGCCTTGTTGGCCGCAGATCGGCAGTTCCAGAGGCTACCGGAGACCTGGAACTCCACGTGGGTCGTGCGCTGGGACCACCAGATTAGGTGGCTGCGGCCATGCGGTGTGGAGCGTTTGTATGGTCTGTGCAGAGAGAGAGAACAGGGATAGACAGACACAGTTGACAGGCTAGAGAAGAGGCTACGCTAATGCAGAGGAGATTGGAATGACAAGTGGACTACACGTCTCGAATGTTCAGAAAGTTAAACTTACGTGGCAAGAATCTAATTGACTAAAATGATTAAAATGATAGAGTACTGCTGGGGTAGGCTAGCTGCGTTGTTGACACTACCCCTAATCAAGTCGTACCGTTGAGTGTGAAGTTTCTACAATGCTGCTTATCGGGAGCTAGCTGGCTAGTAGCAGTTTGGTTACGTTACGTTGCGTTAGGAGAACGACAATAGCTGGCTAACTAACCTAGAAAATCGCTCTAGACTACACAATTATCTTTGAAACAAAGACGGCTATGTAGCTAACTATGTAGCTAGCTACGATCAAACAAATCACACCGTTGGGACTGTAATGAAATGAAGTGAAAAAGTGATACTACCTGTGGAGCGACGCGGAATGCGACCGGAATGCGAAAGTTCTATTCAGTAGACGTTGGCTGGCTATTGGCTAGCTAGGAGTGTCTCCTACGTTAAGGACGACAAAATACCTGGCTAGCTAACCTCGGTGAATTAAGATAATCACTCTAAGACTACACACTCTAAACTACACAGTTATCTTGGATACGAAGACAGCAAAGACAACTATGTAGCTATCTAATACTACACTAATCACGTCGTTCGGTTGAGTGTGATAGTTACTACAGTGCTACGGTAGCCGGTGAACGTATGCTAGCTGGCTAGCTGCTAGGCAGATAGGAGGGCGTGAGAGAAATACGATAATAACGCAATTATCACTCTAAGACTCCACACTCTAAGCTACACAATTATCTTGGATACGAAGACAGCAAAGACAGCAAAGACAACTATGTAGCTAGCTATGTAGCTAGCTAACACTACACTAATCAAGTCGTTCAGTTGAGTGTGATAGTTACTACAGTGCTACGGTAGCCGGTGAACGATATGCCCAGCTGGCACAGCTGCTAGGCAGATAGGAGGGACGTGAAATACGATAATAACGCAAATTATCACTCTAAGACTCCACACTCTAAGCTACAATTATCTTGAATACGAAGACAGCAAAGACAACTATGTAGCTGGCTAACACCTACACTAATCAAGACGTTCAGTTGAGTGTGATAGTACTACAGTGCTACGAGTAGACGGAACGTGTTGGACAGATAGGAGAACGACTGAAATACGATAATTACGCAATTATCTTTGATACAACGACGACTA